>NW_021703773.1:13874197-14055910 GCF_005190385.1 Monodon monoceros | reverse complement strand
TCTCTCTCTCTCTCTCTCTCTCTCTCTCTCTCTCTCTCTCTCTCTCTGTATGTGTGTGTGTGTGTGTGTGTGTGTGTTTATATATAAATGACACAAAACAGGAAAGTAGACTTACAAGCCTGTGTGGGCACAGAAGTAGGCAGCTCTGTCTCAGAGCCCAGGACGGAAGCCGGGGTGTAACCACGAGAGGGAGGGACTCTGGTTTTCCTAAGTGTGTGAGGAGGAGATGCCTCTATGACGACTTCTGAAGGGCTGCAGATCGGTTGCTTCTCTCTGTGACGCTGCTCAGGCCAGGCCAGGGTAATTAATACAGGGCATCTTTTCTGTTCATCACGCCTGAGCTCTTCTCGTAATTAACCGACGTTGTTAAATTGCATAAAACCTACTGGGAGAGGTGGAGGTGCCCTGCTGGTGCCTCCTGTGAGCGACTCAGAGTCAAACCCCCTGGGCTGCCTGTGCGCCTCATCCCGAGGACCGGTCCCGCCCGGGGTGGGGGTGGGGGGGGGGAGCTGAACACCCAGTCCACGTGGACTCCAGCTCGAACCTCGCAACATCACTAGGATTCCTCTTACCCTGACTGCATTCTGTAAACATTCAGACCTCAGATTAGAGAACATGAAGAGACTCTGGTAATTAATTAAAAGAGCTATGGTAGCTCCTTATGACAGATAAATCAGAAATTGCTAAAGGATCAATGTTTGTTTATGAAAGGAAAATTCTTCTTTTCCAGCAATTCCAAAGAGCAAACCCATGGCTTTCTAGATTAAAGGAACAAAAATCAGGAAGCTCTGCCCGCTTTGTTCCCTTTCTGACCTCATCCTTATCGAACAGGCCACGTCCCAGGAAGGGCACATAATTCTGCAGACCTTTATAGTCCCTTAGCATGTATGTCTTTTGTGATCTGGGTAGCATCTCATTTAAAATAGAAATTCAGGGCTTCCCTGGTGGCGCAGTGGTTGAGAGTCCGCCTGCCGATGCAGGGGACACGGGTTCGTGCCCCGGTCTGGGAAGATCCCACATGCCGCGGAGCGGCTGGACCCGTGAGCCATGGCCGCTGAGCCTGCGCGTCCGGAGCCTGTGCTCCGCAATGGGAGAGGCCACAACAGTGAGAGGCCCGCGTACCGCAAAAAAATAAATAAATAAAATAGAAATTCATCTATGGTGTTGTGTCCCTTTTTAGAAACCGTATCACAAAGTCCTTCAGCCTGTGCATTGACGGTGGTAAACTAAACTTGTAACAGTGCTTCAAAAGAAATTCATAATTTGTTAATAGCTTAGTCCCAGTTATTGCTTTCATATGGATAATCACAGTATAAAGACAATGTTCTAAAAATGTATTTAGTACTGGTCTGGCTTTCTAAGTTGATTAGTGATTGTTATTCTACCGTGGGAATGACAGCTTCCATTCTTAACAAGAAAAATTTTAAATTCAGAATTCGCCTTCCCTAGAAATTACCAATTTTAAATCGCTGCTCTAATTAGAAGGGATACAGACACTTAGGTATAGTGTGTTAGGGGTAAAAACTTAAGAAAGAATCGAAATGATGTGGGCTTGAGTTGGTCAAATGCCAACAGAGAAAGTCATTTTAACGTCAGCTCTACTACAAGAAAAACCTCCGAGGTGACCAAACACTTGTCATCGTCCCTCTGACTTCCCTGTGTTCTGCTGAGGTTCAGTCTTTGTGTGGAAGCGATAGGGTGGGACAGGAGTAAAGAACATGGCTTTGAAGCCCTGAACTCCTGCACTGTCTCATCCCCTCATGGAACACGCTTGTTCCTAAAGCCTTGGATGGTTTTTTACTTGTGCTTTTGCCCAACACACTAGTGATTAATTTAACTGGTGGAAGATTTCGGGGCCCTGTACGTATCTTTCGATGATCATTTCAGAGAGAAAACAAATACAGGAATTGATTTACCTTGTGCCCTACAGTTAAGCAGTGTTTGCACACAAAATCTACAGAAGATTTCTGCTTCTCAATCCAATTTTTTGAGTACTGTGAAAAAGTTTATTTTCATGCTACCTGGGTTTTGTTACTTATACTGCCCTTACCTCAGGAGTATTAACCATTGGTGCTTGTACTGACAATGATGCTACCTAATCCTAAAACGCCTTTGGATTATAATTTCATAATGTAAAACTTAAAAGGGACAATGAAAAATGTAAACGAGATGATGTTGTAACCTCTATTTTTTGCTCCTCTGATCTGGAGGAATGAGGCCGTTTTTCCCCCACCCTCCCCCCGCCCCATGCACCTCCCCAGGGGCCAACTCCCAGGCAGACGGGCTCCACTCATTTCCAACTGATGGCTTGTTCTAGAAGCCAGAGTGCTTTGCGATCTCCCGCCGCATCTTGCTCCTACTCTGGGAGGGTGGGTGGTATTAGCATGTGCCATCCAGCTCCTGTACTAGTCTGGGAAGCCCTGTGCTAAATAGACAGATACTGAACTCAAAATTTAGACCGATTTTAATAAAAACCTAGGTCACATAACTGAACATTAGAAATGGCTGAGGTTGACCCTTTTCATTACCAAGGTACTGTTTATTTTAATCACTTTTAGGGAAATCTTTCTAACATATACCACAATCTTTTTATGTATATGTGGCTTTTTTTTTTTTTTTGGCCATGCCTCACGACTTGCAGGATTTTAGTTTCCCAACCAGGGATTGAACCTGCACCCTCAGCAGTGAAAGCAAAGAGTCCTAACCACTGCACCGCCAGGGAATTCCCTTATGTCTTTCTAAAGAGCCTATGTAACACATTTTTTAAAATTGATAACATAGGAGTTAATTATGACAAAGTATTATAGAGCAGCGATGCTCTCCAGAGCCTAACAGAGTGTCTGCATTTGTGCTAAGTGGCACTAGGTTTTGAATGCATCTTGACTGTTTCTCTGCCCTACCCTGCCGTGGGCAGTCACTTTTCACTCTGTCTCTCTCTTCTCCCTTGTAATTTGCTGCTCTTTGTTGGCTTGGGGCTTAAAAGAGATCAGACAACTAAATCTGTTGGAAGCCTACCTAAAAAATGGAGAAAAAGACATTCGGGTCATTAGAGGGGTCAGCTTTGGATGAACCAGTTTGGTGACATCTGTACTGATGGCTCTCAGGCTGTGTTGGTTCTGGGTCATGATCTGGAGGCTGGAAAAGGCTTACTGGACCTGTGGCCTCCTGCTACATCCTCGGGTGCTGGCCCTCTGATTGTCAGCCTTTGGTTTTTCAGGCAGAGCTCCCTGACCTCAGCTCCCTGCCGTGTGCTCGCATCAGTGCTGAGTCTGTTTCATTTCTACTGAGCTCCTTCCTGATAGCTCAGATCTCGTAATTCTCTCCATTGTCTGTAGCAGTCCACACCTCCGAAAACCAACCAGCGCAAGTAGCAGGGTTTGAACGTTTACCTCACACACCTGAGGCTTTCAATTCAAAGTAAGTGCCACAGTTATGAAAGCTGCATAGAAGGAGGAATTATGCCAGGTGAAAAAAAAAAAGAAGTGGTCTAATTTGCAGGCAGCTTGCATTGTATTTTATAAGAATATGTTTGACATTTTAAGCTTTCCCGTGGTAGCAAATTGTAGTCCTCCTAGCAGCAAGAGTGATTAAGTCTGTGCCCAGAATAAACCAGACTGTTTTGGAAAGTTTAATTTTTTCAGTTTTCATACTCTATTTTATGACAGTGTTTGTTTCTTCAGCAATAAGCCTATAAGGATACAGTCTATCGTGTCTAATTTAAAACTATAAATACCATTTTTTAACCTTCACAGAGTTTCGTCATAATCTACTTAAAAAAACAAGTTAAATACAGTTTGATTCTAAATTAAAAATTAAATAAGGCAATTAGGATTGACATATATACACTAATACGCATAAAATAGGTAACTAATAAGAACCTGCTGTATAAAATCCAAAAAAAAACTTAAATAAGACAAAAGATTTAACATAAAGCACCTATGGCAAGATGGAAGTATTTCTTGGTGATGATTATACAACACTTAATGGAATCCAGGAAGCCATCTTCATGGACTGAGTGTTTGCATCTCCCCCAGAGTTCATATGTTGAAGCTCTAACCCTCAGTGTGGCTGTATTTGGAAATGGGCCTATAAGGAGGTAATTAAGATTAAATGAAGTCATAAGGGTAGGGTCCTGATCTGACAGGATTAATGTCCTTATAAGAGACACCAGAGGGCTCTCTCTCTCCATGTGCACACAGAGGAAAGGTCATGTGAGGACACAGTGAG
This sequence comes from Monodon monoceros, assembly GCF_005190385.1. Taxonomy (NCBI): domain Eukaryota; kingdom Metazoa; phylum Chordata; class Mammalia; order Artiodactyla; family Monodontidae; genus Monodon; species Monodon monoceros. The sequence continues at coordinate 14,051,683 of NW_021703773.1, read as the reverse complement.
AAGGTGGCCATCTGTAAGCCAGGAAGAAGAGGGTTCTCAGCAGAGACCAGACAGGCTAAAACCTTGTACTGGAACTTCTAGCTTCCAGAACTTGTGAGAAAACAAATTTCTGTTGTTTAAGCCACCCAGTCTACAGTACCTGGTCATGGCACCCATGCTGACGAAGACACCATCTATTTTGTGATAGGCACACTTATTTTACCAAGAAAGGTGATGCTGTGTCATCAACTGTAAGATGTACCCCAATTCCAATGATGTGGAAATGTGAAATATTAAAAAATAAGGATGAAATACAATGTTTTTGATAAATAGTTTTTAAATAACAAAAATAGGACAATACTGACTTGAGTTTTTAGAAGTAGTTTTCTCCTTAGAAAGGCCAGTCAATAGTATACTTCGATCACCAGATCTTTGTTTGATGGCCTCCTAAATTGTTAGAAAATGAGAAGTTGCACAGCTCATGCATGAGAAAACTAAAGTCCAATATGGGCAAACAGATATAAAAACAAAGCTTTCACTTTTATTGTTTACATTGGGAACCTAACTCAATTTCCCCAGAAAGCCTGAGATATTGACAAAAGGGTGCCATATCAGGCTGACTCTGCTCCTACTGCATTAAGAAAACGTAGATTTCTTCAGTTTCCCTCTTACTACCCCACAGTCTTGTACATCCCTTTTGTTTCTGAATCATCAGACTCCTGTCAAGGCTAGCCCCTCTCCTCCATTGACCCCATCTTTCCTGGGACAATAGCCTCTCCTTTCCATTCCAGCGTTAGGCTCTGGCCCCGTGGCCTCCTCTCCTCAGCCGGCAGAGACACAGAGCTTAAACAGAAACAGAAAACCACACACAAAGCATGCCATTCCCAGACCCTACTTCTGCCCTCAAGCTTTACACTCCTCTTTCCTTTTCAAGAGGGGTCCATGAGCCCCGCCGGCTTCCTCGTCCTTCATTCTCCTCTCAACCCACTGCAGCCTGGTTGCCGTGTGACACACTCTATCACAAAGGTCTCTCGGGTTCTCCTGCCCACACCACCCTGGAGAAACACTACAGTTGAATTCCACAGGATGGTCATTTTGCCGGCACCTCTGGGACTGACCATTAGCACGTGGACCAGAATGTAGTCTTTCTGAAGCCACTGGTCATCCAGCAGCCAAGAGGCCTCAAACAGCTAACGTGCTGCTCAAGCGAAGGATTCAGGATGCTGAGGAAGGCTCGAAGGGAAATGGTTGCAGGATATAAGGGCGGAGAGGGAAGAATGTGATGCTGGCGTGGTCAGGCCGAGGAAAATACCAGCTGTGTGTGGACTGAGGTTCAAGCTCTATGTCACAGTAAGTGAAAATCATGCCATTGGTGTCACTTATAAATACTTGAGAGCCAACGAGTAAATAAAACTATATAGTTAGTTTCTGAAGGACTAGAATCCACCTGTACTGATTCTACAAGCCCAGAGGTCCACCATGCCACACTGCAGTCTAGTTCAGATAAACAGATCCATGATCTACCTAAAGTAGTCACAACTTTAACTAAATGAGTTGGTGCACAAAGTATTCAAAAACTTGAATAAATGTTTTAATGTTTACTATTACCTGTAATAAAAATTTCCATGTCAAAATATATCGTATAGTTTTCCTCCATTTTTTAAAAATATTCAATTATTCTTCAATTTCCTGTTTTAAAGGACGAATCATAATACACAGAGCACTGGGAATCACTCAAAACACCGAACCATGTGGTTAGAAGTCTGCCACTTGACAGTTAACAGGGCATGTCTTGCCTACAGCAACGGTCATCTGCTTTTAACAGCACAAGTGGTGGGATTTCTAGTAGCTTCTGCTTTTCAAACATTCACTATCATCCTAAAGTGGTATGTTATACATAAAGCCGTGAATGTATACCAAAATGTATCATCCTAATGAAAACAAAAAGCTTCCGTATGCACATATTGCCAACGCATCTCAAGAGGCCTAAATTTTAACAAGTAGAATAGACAAATTATCAGTTAAAAGATCATAAATTACTTTAAAAATGTCTGGCTCAACACTCCCCTTGCAGGTTTCTACATCTACTGCATAAATATAGGTGTGCACCTGTGTCTATATAGCTTTTTTTAAGGGAATGGCGGATGGTCTGGCCCAATTTTTCATAGTCACATAGGAACTACAACATTCTTCGCTAGCAAAACAAGAAAAGGTAGGTCTGCATTTCTGGCAACTTGAGGCAAAGCCTCAAGAGCTTCCTGCAGAGAAAACCAGCCTGGAGAATCCGGGCAGTGTCTGCAGTAGGAAAAATTAATGGTAGAAGGTTGGAGAGCCTCGATAATGAAGGTTTTTCTTTCTTTCTTCAAGAAACCACTTAAAATTTTATTCTTTAATTAGCAACCTTGGGGAGGAAAAGGACATCAGGACTTAAAGGCAGAGGCAGAGACCCGAAACCAGCTGGGTTTTCCTTGTTAGGCTGGAGCAGAGTTTAAACCAGGGCAGATCCCCTCCAGCTCTGGGCTCTGGCAGCAGCCTCCTCTCTACATCCTGGTCCCAGGTTGGTTTGGTTGCAAACTGGCTTCACTTCATCCGAGGCTTAAGCCTTACAGCTTCAAGACCGACATTTTCTCTGGTTTCAGGCCTGTCATTCATTGGATTCTCTGGCCTCTGATCCAAGTCTTGAACCCACATGCAACTGGATGGCAAGAAGTAGTTTGCTCAGAAGTCTGATTGAGCACATCTTCCTCACCTCCTAAGAGCTTGGGTGAAGTTTCTCTGCCTAAGGTAAGTGCAGCTTGTGAAATGTTTCAGCTGGGATTAGAATGACAGAACTGCTGTTGTTTAGTAATTTCCCTGAGTTGGAGCCATGTTCCCTACCACCTGACATGCCATCACCTGGACCCCTGAAGTTAACATTTTCTACTCTAGCACATGAAGTGCCTATTAATTTTTAAAAAATATGTAGGTAATCTTAAAATTAACATCTTGCATTGATGTGGAACATTGGTTACAACTGATGAACTAATATTGGTACATTATTATTAATAAATGTTCATAGTATATAGTAGAGTTCATAATTTGTACTATACAGTTTTATGGGTTTTGCCAAATGCAAAATGTCACGTATCCACAATCACCCACATACCATGCAGAATAGTTTCACTGCCCTAAAAATCTCCTGTGTCCACTTATTGATCTCCTCTCCCCCACCCCCAAAACCCCTGGCAACCACTGATCTTTTTACTGTCTCTGTAGTTTTGCCTATCCAGATGTCATATAACTGGAATTATACAGTATTTAGCCTTTTCAGACTGGTTTATTGACTTAGCAATTATGCACTTAAGGTTCCTCCATGTCTTCTTGTGGCTCCATAGATATTTTAATCACGGAATAATATTCCATTGTATGGACAGACAGTTTATCCATTCACCTACTGAAGGACATCTTGGTTATTTGCAAATTTGGGATGTTTGTGTTATAAACATGCACATGCAGGTTTTTGTGTGGATTTGCCTGTTAATTTTTTTTTTTTTTAAGATGTTGGGGGTAGGAGTTTATTTATTTATTTATTTTTGCTGTGTTGGGGCTTCGTTTCTGTGCGAGGGCTTTCTCTAGTTGTGGCAAGTGGGGGCTACTCCTCATCGCGGTGCGTGGGCCTCTCACTATTGCAGCCTCTCCTGTTGCGGAGCACAGGCTCCAGACGCGCACGCTCTGTAGTTGTGGCTCACGGGCCTAGTTGCTCCGCGGCATGTGGGATCCTCCCAGACCAGGGCTTGAACCCGTGTCCCCTGAATTAGCAGGCAGATTCTCAACCACTGCACCAACCGGGGAAGCCCCTGCCTGTTAATTTTTCAGTGCTCGCCGATACAGGTGTGGTCTAATGAGAGCAGACTTGTGAACACTGTTCATTTTCAGCACCCATGAGATACTCACTTTGGGTCTGCTTTTCTCAACATCCTTAACACCTGTTGGGCTCTCAGCTGTCATCTCTGGCTGGCAGATAACTTCTACATACAGATGTCTTTTCTGAAGCTCAGTTACCACTCATTACCAAAAGTTTATTAAGTTTCTTCAAGGCTGCTGTTAGAGATGAACGAGATTCCTTTGTTGACTCCACAGAAGGCTGGTATCTGCCACTGAGATTTAAAGAGAGGGAGCAGTTCCCATCCAGCAAATGCAGCAATTCCTTATTTGTTACAGATATGTCAGTGTAACTTTCCAGGGCTATAAATCTGTAATGGGAATAAAATTACCTAAAATTTCAAATGAAGGGTCATATTTTAATGCATCTATTTCCATAAAGGGATTATCTAAGTTTTGGGTGCACCAGTGTTCTTGACATTGATATCTACTTCCACAGCCAAAGGAAGAATATTTTTCTCTGTATGTGGAAGGTCCACAGCCGATGACTGTAGCCCATCTCCTTTTATCTCAGCTTCCAAGCCAACAGATGGTTGGTGGTTCTGTTGCCTGTTTCCAGGAAGTTCAGTGTCCCCTGTGTTATGTTTTTGGTCACGTGGACCAATTCTGTTCGATCTCATGCTGTTGATCCCCTAGTTCTTTGTGCTGCTGGAGGCTATTCATGTGACTCCAACTCTGACATTCTAGATGCCAGGCCTTTTCACTTAGAGACATCTGTGGTCAATGCATTGTGGTAGTTGTGACAGAAAAGCTAGCTTCCTTTCTTGTGTGAGGATGGAATTTGAGACCCTGGGTGTTTTTTTCAGCAGGCAGCTTGTTTAGATTATCTCAAATTCCTTTTTCTGATGAATTCTGCAGAGGCATAGCTGGACTTCAGCCTGACAGAGTATTATGCCGAAGAAGTATAACCAGAAAGTATCCTGAGAGGAAATGATGTTCTTTTTTCCCTCCATTTAACTTCATTTAAAAATCAATATGGTGGGTATATACCCCAAAGAATTGAAAGCAAGGGCTCGTAGAGAAATTTGTACACCCATGTTCACAGCAGCATTATTCACAATTGCCAAAGGCAGAAGCAACTCAAGTATCCATTTAGTAATGAATGGATAAACATAATGTGTATATACATACAGAAGAATACTATTCAGCCTTAAAAAGAAGTAAAACTCGGATACATGCTACAACATGGATGAACTTTGAGGACATTTTGCTAAGTGAAATAAGCCAGTCACAAAAGGACAAATACTGTGTGATTCCAGTAATATAATGTCCCTAGAGGAGTCAAATTCATAGAGACAGGAAGTAGGAATGGTGGTTGCCAGGAGCTGGGAGGAGAGGTGAATGGGGAGTTACTGTTTAATAGGTATAATTTCAGCTTTGAAAAATGATAAATGTTCTGTAGATGAATGATGGTGATGGTTGCACAACAGTATGAATGTACTTAATGCCACTGAACTATACACTTAAAAATGGTTAAAATGGTAAGTTTTATGTTATGTATATTTTACCATAGTTTTAAAAAAATCAATATTACAATTAAGGCAGTAATACAACACAACTAGCACCTTAATCTTGGGTGACCGTAAGTCCTGGTTTGCTGGGGCAGTGCCCACTTGTGCTTCTTTTCCCCAGGGCAATCATTAATACAGGCAGGCCTTGAAGATATTGTGGGTTCGGTTCCAGACCACCGCAATAAAGCAAATATTGCAATAAAGTGAATCACATGAATTTTTTGGTTTCCTAGTACAATAAAAATTATGTTTGCAATATACTGCAGTCTATTAAGTGTGCAATAGCATTATATATTTCAAAAATGTACATACCTTAATTAGAAAATACTTTATTGCTAAAAAATGCCAACCATCATCTGAGCCTTCAGCGAGTCTTATCTTTTTGCAATAGTAACATCAAAGATCACTGATCACACATCACCACAGCAAATATAATAATAATGAAAAAGTTTGAAATATTGTGAGAATTATCAAGATGTGACACAAAGGCATAAAGTGAACAAATGCTGTTGGAGAAATGGCACTGATAGACTTGCTCAATGCAGGGCTGCCACAGACCTTCAAACTGTAAAAAACACAAAACCTGCAAAGTGCAATAAAATGAAGTGCAATAAAACAAGGTCGGCCTGTAGCACCCTTTTCCCTCTCAAAAGTGTCCCAGGTTGAACAATAAGTCACATGATCACGCTGGATCTATTTCATAATTGCATGAATCACTGCACTGTCATCTTCATTGGCAAATGTCTTAACATTTAGAATGTGCCCGCATTTTCTAGAATTACTCTAATTACAAGCTCGATGTCCCGGAAAACATATCCGATCTTTTTTTTTAACTTAAAACAACACTCGTTTATGTGCTCACAGTTCTGTTGCTTAGACGTTTGGCATGACATGGCTGAGTCTTCTGCTCAGACACTGACGAGACTGAAATCAAGATATCAGCCAGGCTGAGCTGTCATCTAGAGGCTCTGGCGTAAAATCTGCCTCCAGGCCAGTTCTTGGAATTGAATTAAATTTCTTGTGGTCATAGGATTGAAATCCTTGATCAGACTGAGGTCCCCCTTTCCTTACTTCCACCCTTAACATTTAAAAAAAAATTATTGATGACTTGTTGAACACTGACTAAATACCAAAAGCAGTCCTCTTTTCTTACAAACTCCTTACTTCTTTAAACACCAAACCCCTCTTTCTTTGGCTTTTTCTAAAAATTGAGGTAATGTTGGCTTATAACATTACGTAAGTTTCATGTGTACAACATTATATTTTGACTTCTGTGTACACTACGGTGTGCTCACCACCAAAAGTTTAGCTTCTGTCACTGTACAGTTGATCCTTCTACCCATTTTGCCCTCCTCCCATCCCATAACCACTGCTGTGTTCTCTGTATCCCTTTGTTTGTGTTCTTTTGGTTTGTTCGCTTATTTTGTTTTGTTCTATATTCCACATAAGAGTGAAATTATACGGTATTTGTCTTTCTCCATCTAACTTATTTCACTTACCATAATACCTTTAAGATCCATCCATGTTGTAGTAAATGGCAAGATTTCATCTTTTTAGGGCTGAGTGATATTCCGTTGTGTACATAAACCACATCTCCTTTATCCATCCATCAATGGGCACTTTGTTTCCATATCTTGGCTATTTTAAATAATACTGCAGTGAACATGGGGCTGTACATATCTTTTTGAATTAGTGTTTTCGTGTCTTCAGATAAATATCCAGGAGTGGAATTGCTGGATCATATGGTAGCTCTATTCTTAATTTTTTGAGGAATCTTCAGATTGGTTGCACCAATTTACAGTCCCACCAACAGAATATGAGGGCTCCCTTTTCTCCACATCCTTTCCAACACTTGTTATTTCTTGCCTTTTTGATAATAGCCATTCTAATGGGTGTGGAGTGATATCTCACTGTGGCTTTGATTTGCATGTCCCTAATAATTAGTGATGTTGGACATCTTTTCATGTGCCTGTTGGCCATCTGTATGTCTTCTCTGGGAAAATGTCTATTCAGCTCCTCTGCCCATGTTTTAATTGGGTTGTTTGGGTTTCTGTTGTTGAGTTGTATGTTTTTCATATAGTTTAGATATTAACCCCTTATTGGATATATGATTTGCAAATATCTTCTCCCGTTTGGTAGGTTGTCTTTTCATTTTGTTAATGGTTTCCTTTTGCTGTGAAGAGGGTTTTTAGTTTGATGTAGTCCCATTTGTTTAATTTTTGATTTTGTTTCCCTTGCCTGAGGAGACATATCCAGAAAGACATTGCTAAGACCAATGTCAAAGAGTGTACTGGTTTCAGGTCTTAAATTCAAGTGTTTAATCCATTTTGAGTTGATATTTTTGTGTATGGTATAAGACAATAATCTAGTTTCATTCTTTTTCATGTGGCTGTCCAGTTTTTCCAAGAACATTTATTGAAGAGACTATCCTTTCTCCTTGTATGTTCTTTGCTCCTTTGCCATAAATTAATTGTCCATACATGCGTGGGTTTATTTTTGGGCTCTCAATTCTGTCCCATAGATCTGTGTGTCTGTTTTTCTGCCAATAACATGCTGTTTTGATTAGTATGGTTTTATAGTAGAATTTTATTTTATTTATTTTTTAAATTTATTTATTTATTTTTGGCTGCATTGGGTCTTTGTTGCTGTGCGCAGGCTTTCTTTAGTTGCGGCAAGCAGGGGCTACTCTTCGTTGCGTTGCACGGGCTTCAGGAGTTGTGGGTCGCGGGCTCTAGAGCACAGGCTCAGTAGTTGTGGCGCACGGGCTTAGTTGCTCCGCGGCATGTGGGATCTTCCCAGACCGGGGCTCAAACCCGTGTCCCCTGCATTGGCAGGCAGATTCTTAACCACTGTGTCACCAGGGAAGCCCTATAGTATAATTTTAAATCAGGGAGTATGACGCCTCCAGCTTTGTTCTTTTTTCTCAGGATTGGTTATTTGGGGTCTTTTGTGGCTCCATATAAATTTTAGGATTTTTTGGCTCTATTTCTGTGAAAAATATTGTTGGAATTTTGATAGGGATTGCACTTAATCTGTAGATTGCTTTAGGTAATATGGATGTTTTAACAATGTTAATTCTTCCAGTACATGAGCATGGAATATATTTCAATTTCTTTGTGTCTTCTTTGATTTCTTTCAAAAATGTCTTATAGTTTTCAGTGTACAGGTCTTTCACTTCCTTGGTTAAATTTATTCCTAGGTATATTATTCTTTTTGTTGTGATTGTAAATGGGATTGTTTTCTTAATTTCTCTTTCTGCTAGTTTGTTGTTAGTGTATAGAAATGCAACATATTTTTGTATATTGACTTTGTATCCTGCAACTTAACTTCTAATAATTATTTCTAATAGTTTTTTGGTGGGGTCATTGGGGTTTTCTATACATAAAATCATGTCATCTGCAAATAGTGACAGTTCTTCCATTCCAGTTTGTATACATTTTATTTCTTTTTCTTGCCTAATTGCTCTCCAGTACTATGTTGAGCAGGAGTGGTGAGTGTGGGCATCCTTGTATTGTTCCTGATCTTAGAGGGGAAAGCTTTTAGTTTTTCACTACTGAGTATGATGTTAGCTGTGGGTTTGTTATATAATGCCTTTTTATGTTGAGACATGTGCTTTCTATACCCATTTTATTGAGAGTTTTTATCATAAATGGGTTTTGAATCTTGTCAAATGATTTTTATGCATCTATTGGGATTATTATATGGTTTTTGTCTTTCATGTTGTTATGTGGTGTATCATGTTGAATGATTTGCCAATATTGAACCATCCTTGCATCCGTGAAATAAATCCCATTTGATCATGGTATGATACATTTAATGTATTGTTGTATTCTTTGGTAAAACCATCTAACTCTTGACAAGCTCACTTACTTTGATTTCTGTGGGTTAAAGGGAACAGATAAAAGACATGGTCCTAGATAGCTGCCATTTTTTTTGCCTCTCTCAGCTGACTTTTTGTTGTTTTCTTTTAAAAATATCAGTAGATATTCTTTGAAGTCAGAAATATGTTTATGGTTCAGTTAACTCCACCTTTCACCACACCATGAGAAAATACACCTCTTTCTCTTTAAGAAAGCCACTGTTCTCCATACTCATTATAAGAGTACCATATTATTATACCCCTTGATTGCTATCTCCCCCAGAGCATCAGTCTCCCAAAGGTAGAACCATATATCTTTAGCACCTAGTACCAATCCTGGTACAAAAAGGTGCTTAATATCCACTTCATAGTCAGTGAATAAACAAATCATTCAATGATGTTCAAATACTAGTCCTCAAATTTTGCTTTAAAAAATATACAGAAAACCCATGCTCTATCCACATCCCCAATTTAATATGGCACATCATTAATCTAACCAGAGAGTGATTTCAGATTTGGATGTTCTACTTTATAATACACTTGGCAAATCAAAAGATCATTTTGATTTTCAATCCATAAAAGGAGTTGTATCTTACAAAGCTGGATAAGCTTTAAGCTCCATATAGCTGAAGACAAGAACTCATCATGCTTATAACCCACAGGGAGGAAAAATCCAGGTTTTTCTCTTGAATGTTTACTCAAATATGAATGAAAGAGAAAAACTGTGGGAGGGGAAAGAAGCTGGAATTAGGTCATTTGTGTGTTACTGTAACATAGAAAGATGAATACTACTTACTTTTCCCTGCAGTTAATCAGATTAAGGTTCGATTCAGACAGTTCCTTCCTGAGAATACACTTTAAGTGGGGTTTAGTTGGGGGCTCAGTATGGAAGAGAGTGGATTTGTCTTGAAGCTGCATTTACAGAGAAAGAGTACTGTTTTTATTTTGATATGTTTATTTTTGGTGGCTTGGGCAGAGTGGCTAAACTCTTGGTGTCACCACTGGACCCAAAAGAACATACTCTTCATATTATAGTGTGGTTTACCCCAGGCAACATTTGTAGTTTTGCATTTAAATGCTTTCATCACCTATCAGAAAAGATACCTGAATGAACTCTCATTTTCTGAAACATGAAAATCACTTAAAAATTATATATGTATTAGACTGACAAATTCACTAAATAACTCCATTTGCCTCAGGTACTTTTCTCTCATTTTCTATCTCCAAACATCAGAGGCAAATATAAAATGATTTCATTCAGTAATCAAGACTAATTCCTAGATGTGCTCATGTAATTCTTGAGTAAAAATAAATGATAATGTGTTACTTAGAAATTGTAAAGATCATATTTACTTTAGTAGTTTGAAAAAAAATCTGACAAGCTCTAGAGCATGAAATAAGTGATTAAAGTGAATTCAAGCATACTCTTTTTTAATCTCCAATTAACAGGACATTTCTATCTTTTTAATCCTTAAAAAAAGCACCATTAAAGTTCCAGAGCAAAGAAAGATTCAGTACAAACACAGATACACAGAGAGTTCATCTAATGAAAGAACCAGCCTGCCAGGAGCTATTATTTCCATGATCAGACCTTGGTTCTTCCTTTGTATTGCTATTCATTAAACATATAGGCTATCTGGGACTTTGGCGGGGAGGACCTTTTAAAAATCATTTTCCCAATATTTTACTTTGATTATTAAACCAAAACAAAGGAACATTATTTCACATTCAGATAGAACCACCATAGGCAGAGGTGGGCGCTTGGTAATTTTTAGTGATTTATTTGCTTGATGCTTTTTCCAGCAATTTCCCAGTAATGACTATAACATCCATCTGATTGAAATGCAAATTGGTTAGCAACTGGATCCTTTTTTGATTCTTACAATATGTCATGTACCTGCTTTGAATGAAATATTCTAGCTCTGATGAAATACGTTTTCAATAAGCGTTAGACATGGAGTGTCACTCAGCATTCATTCTGGTCTCCTTCAAGTGTGCCTTCCTCTATCTCTGAGGCTGGAAAGCCATAAACCACATTTCCCAGAGTCCCTTGCAGCTAGGGTTCTGGGCACAGCTTAGGTTCTGCCAGTGAGAGGAGCTGAATGAGAAGCCAGGTGTCTAAGGAAGATGTTTGCTATCTTGTTTTTGACGTTGTTAACCATGTTCCATTACTAGCTTCCTGGGTGGAGTGGCACATTGTAGCAGCTTCTCTGATCACTGGAACACAGCTCAAAGAGTGTGCTCTTGATGTCAGCAGCTCAGGTGGTGGCTCTGAATCCCAACCTCCAGACTTCGGCAATGATGGCCCTAGGGGGCTCGTTCAAAGATACCGGTTCTCTCTACCGTCCTCCCCAGTCAGGGAACCTGCACCGTGTGCAGAGTCTCTGCAGGTGCTGTTCACTGGGCATTAAATGCTCTTCCTTCCCCAAAGACCTTCCTTCACGACCCCCTCCCTCCACAGGTCAAATTCCCCATCTCTGCCTTTGACATGTTTCCTGCATAGCACTTAGCACAGTTATAATGACAGGTTTACCTGTGTCTTACCAGCAGACATGCTTCCAGAAGGGGTCAGGTCTGCTTTTCTTGCATTCTGAAGGCTTAGCATGGCGCCTTGGGGTGCTGAATGATTAAAACCTGCATGAATCATATTGCTGCTTCAGCCCCAAAGTCCAAATACTCCATTTCTAAATATATAACTGTCCAGGGGGAAACTACGGACTGTTATCATTTTATGAGGGCCACACTTCTAATGGCATTAAGAGAAACTAATTAATTAAAGGTTTAAATTTGATTTGAGAATTTCAATGGGTCATCTCCTTCGATCTCATCATTATCTCCAAAAGCCACCACAGGTAACTTCTTTCACCTAGGTAAGCCAAAGGCCTGTGCATGGGGGAGAAGATGCAAGTTTCACAGTATGAGCCTCTAATTCCAAAAAAACACTGATTACTAAGAGTCTAGTGTACTCTATACTATATTCTATGAGAGTATACTAAGTATACCAGGACAGTGGAATGAGCCACTCACCCAAATATTCAATTCTACCATCAATTACACAGCAACCCCTCCGCAGCCCCTAGGAGATGATATTTAAGTCATAGTATTTCTCTTTGTTGTAAGACCGCTCACAATGTGCATTTTACCCCAAGTAAAATGCTCCATTTGCTCCTGACAGCCACCTTAGTTAGGAAGTATCATTATTCCCATTTCACAGATGAGGAAATGGCTCAGAGCTGGGATTCAGTCCAGGTAATGGAGCTCAAACTCCAAGTGGTTAGAAGTTTCTCTGGATGGGAAGTGAGTACCCAAAGTGAATGGTGTCACTCCTTTTGCATACATCTTAGCTAGAGGTCCAGGCTATGTACTGTCTGATGACATCAAGAGAAGAGAATCACACAGACTGAGGGACATTCAACTGGTCATTTAGCACCACCATACTTTGAGCCTGACGAGCAACCAGTGACCAAGGTATGCCAAAATCAGCCTCCATATTTAGTTCCTTCCGTCTGCCCTTAAGTAAATCACCAGTATCTTCATCCTTTCCTGCCACTCTCCTCAAAACCCTTCCTAATTTATCTACGAGTAAAAACATAAGATTGCACAGAGAAGTGTTGACAGCCTGATCGCAACAATTCATCATACCAAGGGCTAAATCACAGTGAGAGCTGACTCAGTTCCCATTTGAGATATGTCATTCGTTACAATTACATTAATTCATTACAAGTGGAATGCATATAAGTATTCACATATCCACCTATCAGAAATACTGAAAGTATTAATACCTTCTTTACAGCCCTCTTAATCCCCAGTAGGATTTGGCTTTAGAAGATATCGCGATACATACACAGAGATATAAGATGTATTGGGAAGCCCCCCACCCCGCCCCTCCATTTTAATGCAGAGTTAACCATGAAGACATAGCATTTTCCATTTCCCATCCCTCTGGTAAGTAAAATTTTACTAAAACCTTTGAACTACCTTGGTGCTCTTGCTATATGATGACAAACTCACAAAAGGACAAATTATTTCCAAAGAACATCATTACAGTAATTGAATCTTTCTAGAAAAAGGATTTCTTTTGAATTAAGAGAAACGTCTGTAGACAGCTCCCCTCTCAAATCCTACCAAATGCATTAAGAAAGGAGTTCTCTGGAGCAGTTTTCCTTAGTGAGGAGGTAGATCCTTTTCAACCTGTCAGGGTCCACTTTACAAGAAGTTATGGGCAGTCAGTGGCCATCAGGGAGTCACTTTCATTCTCTCCAAATGATCTTCCCCTCTGAGCTCCTCTAGAGCATCCCTCACCATCCCTGGAGAGTCCTTTATACTGCATTTTCAGCCGGCCATCAAGGACAGGAGAACCTACAGTTCTTTCTTCCTAAACTTCAAAACAGATTAACCATTCATTAGTCAGGGATTTGCTATGGTGATGAGTCACGTGAATAATAGTACTTCAGCTCCTGAAACAAGGGGTTAAAAGCCAGCTGTTACCTGTATTATTGCTAATAACCTTAACCTCAAAATGATATAGTCACATTCTAGCTCTTTGCCCACAGGAAATGTTCAGTGTACACTTAAATGCATGCAGACCAACCCATAAAAAGCTTTGCATGGAGGTGTTCACAACCTTACCCTCTTTCTACCTAAAGCATCCCATGCTTATAACATTTATCACAGAGAATCCAGATAATACATAAGGACAGAGATAGCAAATATTATACAAATCCTACCATCGCATTTTGATATTCCTTCTTAGACTGTATTTTTGACATTAGCTTGGGCTATTTCAGTAAGTTCTTCCAAATCAACTAAAAAATATTCTGACAAACTTTCTGGCTTCAAGTTATCTTAGTTCATCGCCTCCTGCTAGTTAAAAATCAATTCCCAAGCGATAGCTTCTAAAGGGAAAGATACACGTGTACTCCAGGAAAACACAAATTCATTTTCACCTTTAGACACTACATGTCCCCTACAGCTCTGGGTTCTGATTTATCCGGTGTAACATCTGAAGCACATCCCCGCAGTCCCTTACTGCACGCCAGGCTCGGCTGGCTGTTCGGATCACGTCTAAGTTTTCAAGGTAAACGTGTTACCCTCGGCCACTGGAATGACAGCGGAAGAGCAGGCACTCACCCAGGCGGTCAGACCCGGGACGCGGACGCCGGAGAGCGCGGGAGGCGACCTGTCGCGCCCCCTCCTCCCGGTCCGCGGGGCAGGGGCAGGCGCAGGGCCGGCCGAACTAGGGTGGAAAAGAGGCTTCCCGCCGCTCCGCTCTGCGGACCATTGTCAACGCCACGGTCGCCGGCGCTGGCTGCAAGGTATGGGGGCGGGCAGCTCTACGGAACCGAATAGTTGCAGTGCATGCCCCCCGCCCGAGGCCGGGGGAGAAAATCTGCCTTCGCATCAAAGCCGGGGTCTGTACCGGCTGTAACTTCCACCCGGTGACCTACTTTAGAGTGTGAGAATGAAAGCGATGGGAAAAAATAGACGGAGCGCGCGCGGGGGAGCGGGGCGCCGGGGACGCGCGTGCCCGAGTGGGAGCGCGCGCGCGCGCCCCCAGGGCTTCCAAAGAGAAGTTGCTGCGCGGCCCCCGGAGGCCTCGGGCAGAGCCTGGGGGCCGCTCCTCCGCCAGTGCCTCCTCCCGCCGCCGCCCGGGTGCGGGCTTCCCGGGGCTCGGAGGCCTCCGGGCGACCGCCCGCGGCCCCGGCGGCGCAGCTCCCCGCCCCCATCGCCGTGCCCGCCTTCCTGACCCGCCCTCACCTCTGGGGGCTGCGCTCGGGCTCCGGCGGCCCGGGGACCCAGGCCAGCGGCGCCTCCGGGCCGGGAGGGCGGCCAGCTCGCAGGCGCGGCGGGCGCCGAGCGGAGCCCGGGGAGTGCCGCCTGCCTGCCCGGTCCCCTGGGAGTGCCCCGCCCGAACGTGCCCGGGAAGTGAGGCTCTGCCGCGCCGCCCGGCCTGGGGATCGGGGTGACCTTCCTGCCCGCTCCCCGCGCTCTTCTCGTCTGTGCCTCCCGGCGTGGCCCGTCCTACGTGGGAGAGGACGCCGAGGCGAGCACACCTGGAGCGCAGCAACGCCGTACCTGGGTGACAACAGCGTGACGTTTCAGCGCGTCTTCTCTCATTTGATCCTGGCAAACACCTTCTGCCACGGAAAGGCCCACAGTGGGTACATGGGAAAACCGACGATCAAAGGGGTTAAGTCCCAGGTGCCACTGGTCAGACTTTCCGATGTTTTCGCTCAAACGGCCTGCGTAATTTGTTAAGAATTTTTCTAAACTAGACCCATCAGAAGAAGGGATGGAACTTAGGTTGGAAGTATATGCCGAAAGCTGGACACAGATTTCCCCTCCCCCACCCTCCGCGTCTGTAGCAATAGGGTTAACTATTTTCTGCCAGGTCCTTAGCCTGGTCGTCTTCAACCTCTGTTATCAAACGGCTCAGTAATTTTAAGAGGCGTATGACTTAAAAAAAAAAAAAGGCGCGTACCCAATACGGGAAAGTTAACATGTTTAGTAACTGTTCTGACCCTCTTTGTGTTTGAGCTTGACCCTCCTGACTCCGGGGTCGGGGTGGATGGGTGGAGATGTACTTCCAGGCATGGTTTTTTGTGGGGACCCAACTACATGTCTCATATAGATACCGGTGATGCTATTTAAGGCGCTACCAAGAGGGCGGTGGAGATCAGCATGTATAGTTCGCGATTCTGGAATAGTTTTCTAGTGCCACACTATATCCGGGTAGGGGAGGGCACCTTTGCTTCGGCATCTCTATCTTAATGCCCAAGGATAATCAAATTGACATTTCCTTTTTATATAAACGTTTCGTTTTGCATTTAAAAGGGAAAAAAATCATGAGCCTGGTGATACATGTTCTTCTTGAGCTGAATGCCAGCCCACAGAAGTGCCACTGCTCATTTTTGTTTCCATTCAGTGGAATTAGAGCTACACAATTTCCTTGGACGCAGGCTCCATACTGGATACTGGGATGTTGCTTGTGCTCTTCTAACAGTGCGGTAGGAGGCAAAGCACACCTAAATAAGTGTAGTACAGTGGCTGCCACATAGCAGGTGCCTAAGAAAATACTTGTCCAGTGAATAGGACCTCAACAGAATGTGATAAATGTGAAAGAGCCCTGGCTTGAATCCTGCAGGAAAACATGTGGGAAATCAGTTATAGGTGACGAAGTCAGGGGAGGCATCCTGAAGGAGGCAACAGGTGCAGGATTTTGATACGCAGAACTGGCTAAGGAATGGAAATGAGAAAGTATGTTGGCTGTGCTTTCAAGATATGGCAGAGGCAGAGGTTCTTAACCTTTTGTAGGTAATAGGCCCATGTGAGAACCTGATAGAAGCTTTGGAACTTTCCTATATTAAAAAAAAAAAGAACGTAAAAATATTTGCATACATTTTCTGGGATTTCACAGACTAGCTAAAGCAGATCTGTGGAATCCCCAGAGGTCTGTGAACATGAGTTACCATTTCCATGTTGGGAGGCAGGGAGAAAATAGATTATTCTATTTGAGGCCATTATAAGAGGCATTTCCATGGCCACTGACAGAATTTGAGTAACGGCTGAGGGACTGGAAAGAAAAGTGTGCTACAGAGAAAATGTGCACGCTACCAGAAGCAAAGCACTCCCTCTGTGAAGCAGGACCTTTTTAACACTTTTTTTTTTTTTTTGTACATGAGAATTTCACTTTCAGCTCTCAGCAAAAGGGTTCGGGGGGAAAGACATAGATAAAATATGACTGCCAAACATTGGCAGTCACTGATGCTGCGGGGTATCGTGTTATTATCTCCTTATTTGTGATGCTTGACATTTTTCATGAAAAATATTATTATGTCTCAGGTGGATATAACCAATCCTATGATGTTTCTTAACCCAGCTTGTTAGAATGGAAAGTTTGTATGGAAAAAAAAGGAAACAATACAAGTATGCCAGTGTTACCATCTATAAGATTGTTATTAATTAGTGGAGTCTCTACAGAAGTAATAGTTTTTCTCTTACAGTGAATTATGAATTGTGGTGGCCATAGTCTCAACAGAAATTAGACCACTGTGGAACACTGAACAAGTGTTCTCCTGTTTCTTCCTAAACTCACACGTAACTTCAGTTTACATTGCTTAGTTAGCTAAGTGCCTTTATTATTAATATATATTACAATATATTATGATAGATATTATTAACTAATAATATATTATTAAACAATGTTATATTATTATATATTGTAATAGCAACATATTATATATGTTGTATATAATATTGTGTGTTATATTGATATAATATAATAATTACATTATATAATACTATATATTATATTATTTTATTAATATTATTCAACTGCTTCATTAACTCAGTTCCTGTATTAGTTAACTCTGCGTCTAGCGTGCACTTCTTGAGGAGCAGATGGCAGGCCATGGTCCTCTGAGTACCTGCTCTGCCCATTTTGAGAAAGGCAGCCACAGTGGTTCCTTACACAGAGGTTGCCATACTTTCCATCATGTGACTAACTCAGACAAGGATTCATGCCCACCTGAGGGAGCTCTCTAGTTTGTCCTGTGACCTACAAGGCTGCGGCTGGAGAACGATGCCGTATAGGTATGTGCTGTATTGTAGATGACGAGACAGACCCAATCAGATCTTCTCCCAAGAGCCTTAGAGGCAAGGCCTGGATTTAAACCCAGGCAGTGAGTGTTCCAGGGCCTGGGTTGGTAACCACTCTGTTCACGGCCTCAGAAGAAGCGAAGACAGAGTTAAACAGAGCCACTTGCATGACTGAGTCACACTGTAGGAGCAATGGATGCCTTGACGCTGAAGAGCTCACCCTACTGTACTACCTGGGGCTACTGTTTCCTTTCTGACCTTCCAGAACCTTCTGAGTTGCTTATGACTGCAGAGACTATTGCTTGTTCTTCGTTACTTCGTGAGCTTCATAATAAAGCAATGTAGATAACCTGCTTCTGTCTTTATAACCTGAAAGAACACCACTGTGTGATAACATACAGTGCCTGTAACACTGCCATGACAGGAAGTGGAGCTACAGCTGTCCTGCCCGTGGCTCTGCCCTTTTAGTGGGCTTCTCTCCTCCCGATAAAAACAGACATGTTATCTGCAAATAAATTTCTACGAGTCAAATCACATTTTCCAATTGACTTTTTTTAAGTAAAATAAATTTTTAAAAAACACATTTTTCCCCTGAACCATTATGAAAATTATACGCAGAATTTAGCAGCTATGATTTTTAACCATTTATTTAATGGAAATATGAAAAAAACATGTAATGAATAACTACTAAAACCAAATTACTTCATGTCCCTTCTGCTTGACATCCATGACCAGTTCTCCGTTGCTTATTAAATACCACGAATGCCATAGAATAGGATACAGAGCCCCTGACCCCAACCTACCTCTCCAGGCCCAAGGAGAATCATGAGATTTTTCTAGCTTCGGCAGCCCTAAGCTCCACACCTCTGGTTTCTTAAATTAAGGCAAGAAATTCATGTAAGCTATTTTTCTAGAGCTTCTGACCATTATCTTATTTATTTTGTCCTCATTTTCTATCACAATTCTTGGCACTTTGAGGTTAATGCACATATTTTAATTAATGAATTCACATGTATTGCTACGATGCTTATATAACTATTCCATTCAGTTCAGCCTTGACCATCTACTTCATACAAGGCCTTGATCTAAGTACTGGCCATTAACCGTGTTGGGTGCTTACCTATTATTACTATAATGGAGACTTTAAAAATATTGCCATGTATTTACCCACATTTTTCCTCCTTTCAAAGTCATTCCATATTTTTGAGTGATTTTAACTCGTTTAGCATGATACTATCTTGGTGCATAAGAAAGTGGGATCTCTCCACCGGTGGAATGGTAAACTGAGGCGAGATTAGCCACAGATTACAGGAAAAAATTGTGAGGCGCTGTCAGAAAGATCACTGGAGGAGACTGGAGACAAAGCAGTCTGAGAACAGGGATAGACAAGGCTCAAGCTTTGTGACCTCTTTGGTTTCAAAGGGTTTCCCACAACAAACCAGTCAGACTGGGCTGGGGGGTCAAAGAGCTCACAGCTGTTGATAATATAAATCAGCACATCTTGGAAACAGGAGTGCTGACCAAAAGCTTTGCTTAGCATCTGGGGGTGTGCAAGGGCTGGGGTCCAATATGCTGTCCACCTAAGTCCTAAATCCTTCACTTCTTCAACCACTTTGTCTCCAGAGAGTCTGGTGCTGTTTCTTTTATCCATGGAACTGGTATTCTCCAGACCTATGAAGCCCAGAAGGACTCCTTTGGGGGTAAATAGTGAATTTCCCAACATGGAAGATAAGATGGTTTCTTATCTGATAGAGTTTTATGGGCCTCTCTGTCTTCCTGAACTATGTAAAAAAATAACCCCACCAAAAATCTCAACATTTCTCAAGCACCTCTCCTTGGTTCTCTGCTTTTCTGTCTCCGTGATCTTTCCCTGGACAGCCTCATCCACCTTTATGACTGCAAGCAGAATCTCTGTGAAGATGTCTCAAAACTCTGTGTTTCTGAGTTGGTCTTCTCGTAAACCTCCGACCCACGTTGCTGGCAGCTTGCTTGCCGTCCCCTTCAGAGTGACCTCAGTACATTTGGATCTGAGGTCCTGTGCTCTCCATGGACCTAATCGAGCTGCTCTTTGCATTTCTCTATGAATCCCATCCTCCCAGTCACCTGCTGCATCCTCAAACTCTTTGCTTCTCCTGGCCCTTCGTATCCCACTGGCAGCCACCATCTGCCAATTTGATCTTTGTAATGCTTTTATTTATCTACTTCTCTCCCTTCTAATTGTTTCTACTTCAGTCGTTTATGTCCTATTACTTCTCACCTAGATGATTATAATAATTGTTTAATTTGGTCTCCTGACTTTCAAAACCATCTCTTCTTTAAAACCTTTTAGCTTTTATCTAAAACCGAATCACTCTGTCCAGAGACTTTAGCACTCTTTATCTATGTGCCTCTTATAAAACTTAATACTAACTTTTTGAAGTATTTATTCATTTTTTTCAACAAGTATTCATTGAACCTCTGTTATATGCCAGGCACTGTGCTAGGAAAATAGTGGTGAGCAGAACAGATAAAATTCCTACCCTCATGGAACTTATGGTCTAGTGAGATGACAGACATTAATCAAATAATCACAGATATCACAAATAGAATGTGTAATTTCAAGCTGAAGCAAGTATCTGGGAGGAGAGGTGCAGAATGTCATGAGAGTTCACGTGTCCCATCTGTCTCCTCCCAGGAGCTCAGCAGTAGGATTCATCCTCAAAGTCTAGCCCTGAGCTGTATGTACATAGGGAGGTGTTCAAAACGTTTTTGTTGAAGGAACACAGGCATCTACTTCCGACAAGTAAGTGACATGATATTTTTCTATATTACATAGTATTGAATAAAATACATGACAAATGCTGATGATAACCCACTGCCACTGAAGCTGTTGGCTTTTGTTCCGTTACCGCAAATCCATGGATCATCTGTTTCTAAAAGCATCCTATTTCCTTTGGCAGCATGGCAACATGTGAAGTCTTGTTATTGCAGTAGCATTATCCAGAACATTCTTTATGGCAGAAGTTCTTATACGCACGAATAATTTGCTGTTCTCAGCAGTACCAGCCCCTTAGCCCTCTTCCATATAGTTCATAACGTTTGCTGAAGATGTAAGACAGCATTGTTTTTTCTGCCCCACCGGAAGCTGTGTCGTCCTCCAGACATCCTCCGTGTCCTTCTCCTACTTCCTCTTCATCTCTGTAGCTGTGTGAGTATTGTTTCTGCGTCCCTTTTCTCTCCATTTCTGCCATGTTGCTCTTTCATCATCATCTCCCTGTGGTCCTGTCATTTTTTTGGAGGCAGCCTTTTGCTGGGACAGTAAGTGACACACATCTCCTGGTTTATTTTATCTCTACTTTTTCTGCAGTGCTATTATATAATGCTTTTTCAAGAAGCACTCTCAGGCACAGAAACTCAGGTCTGATTTTTTTTTTTCTTTCTGTATGTGTTGTTTGTTTTCAGCTTCAAATGGATAGGGAGTGAGAAAGTGACCTTATTTTCATGGCAGGAAAAGGAAGACTGTAAAAAAGAGATTCCAGCAACAGAAAATGTGTCGTATAAAAAGTAGAACATCTAGAATGTAGAAAAATACAGAGGCATGGTTTTGAAGATAATTTAGTGACCTGGAAATACAATAGAATGTTAAGTGAGACAGCATGGAAAAGATTTTAGGTTAGGTAAATTATATATTCACATATATGTGCAGGAAAAATACTGGACAAGTATACCAAAATGTTAACAGTGGTTCCCTCTGGGTAATGGAATTTTCACTTTTACGTTCTTCTATATATTTTTAAGGAGAAAGGGACTGTGTGTAGTTCCAGAGCATGGCATATCCCTATTTGTAGCCACAACTCTGTCCTCATGGATTTTATTGATCTGGCATCCCCGCTGTTACCAATCAAGTGTGTGAGAAGCCGTATCAACATGTGGAAGGCCCTCTTGTTCCTTTCCTTTAATATTATTTTAAGTACTCAAGTGCAGCAGTGTAAGTCCAGTTGTTTTAAATATAGAAGTCACAATTACCATAGCATATCCAAACCTGAAAGCTGTTCATGGCTATGTCAAAGACACAGCCATATGTGCCCCATCTTGTATTGTGCTTAAATTACGTGTTGTATTTACATCATGTTTTCTTAGGTACCGTCAAATATCAGCTCCCCGGGTAAGCATCTTGATTACATCTACCTATTGTTAATGGTGATCTTGAGTTTATATGAAAGTCAGCTCTAAGAAGAATGGAGAAGTAGATTCATTGTGTGTGTGTGTGCGCACGTGCTTATGTGTGCACTTATGTGTGTATATGTAGTTCCTAGAGATTTGATATTCTGGGGAAAACGGAAGGTGAATTTTGAAGTGGTTTTATTTTTCTCTGACAATATTTTTGGAACTTCGGGGGAGGTAAAAATTTTTTTTTTTTATTTAGACTAGAATAGTAATTAAAATTAGGTACTAATATATGTTACTAGAAGTTAACTTACTGTAAAATAGCTTCAGAAAACTGCGCCATAAGAAAATTTTGTTGGAAAACTATTTGTAATTGTCAATGTACAGTGTTTATCTTCTGAGAACAAGCAAGACAGTACTGCGCTCCTACAATCCTACCACCAGAATTACGATAACCAGAGTTCTTTGACCCCAATCTCAACCAAGATCTCTGGATCTTAGATTACTCGCCTGAAAATTCAGGAAATTGAGTTAGACCTCAGATCACTGAGGTCCCTTACAGTTCTTAAAGCAAACTGTAAGCATTTTTGCCTGGATCTAGAAAGTTGTAAAATATAGAGGGGGATTTGGTGCCTTGTTTATCTTACCCATTTATTATCTAAAGGTTGAGTAGGAGCTTCCTGTTTTCCAAGCTGGATTTCAAAGGATTGGATGTGGAGTTAATAACTGGTACTAGCTTCTATTTAATTCATGTGGAGAATTTAGGAAGAACTTGCAAGATGGAAGAGGAAGGAGACTTATTCTGAGAGGCTCCAGAGGGCAGACTTGGACCAGCGAAGGCGAATTACGGGGAAGCACATTTAGACTCAATAAGAACAAGAGGTTTCTAAAGTTTTAGCTGCCTGGAAGCTGGGCTGGCTCCTTCAACAGGTACAAATCTTTGTCTCTGGACAGGCAGACGAAGAAGCCAGCTTACTTATTGCTGATCTTTGCAGAGGGAATCCATACATCAGAGGGGAGATCATGCTTCCGAGACATCTCAAAGTCCCTTCCAGAGCTGGGATTCTTTGATGCGGTATCGACAATGGGTGTTGAGAAACAGCAGAACACAAAGTCTCTTCAGGCATTTGGACAAAGAATGAGGCGGATATTTCCACAACATAGCCTTTGCCACTCCGGTTTCTCCTTCCTTCTCTAGTTAGTTTCATCAAGAAACTGGTTAAGTTTGGAAATAGTAGTCAAGCAAAGATATAAACTAACATGGGGAAGAGTTGCAAAGATTGGTTTCCTTCCATTATTCAAGGCATTTGGCTGAGACCAGGGCAGGGAATATGCCTCAACGACCATGAGGAATCTGTGTACAGATAATCAGGGAAAACAGCATCCTTGGCTTGAGACGTAAGACTGTGCTCATACCTGCTGACCTGGAATTTGTACTTCCTTTTTCCTATTTAATGTGAAAGAAGAAAAGGAAATAAAATAAAGATAATGAGTAGGGAGGTGATTAAAAGCATTAAAAAATCCAACTGAACAAAAAGGCCAGAAAAAGGTATTTTGGTTTTTGCAGATTATTTTGTTTTTGTTTTGTTTGTTGTCTAAAAGCAAAATGAACAGTCATCACCTAACAAGAATAACAAAATAAAGAAAATGCCTTCCTAAGGGAAAGATTGCAAGTGAACTGGCCCAGAGGTTGAAGTCATTGCCAAGGGGCAGACAGGTGGGAAGGCCCTTGGCCCGAACATTTTCTGTTATTGCAGAAGCAAACTCGTCCATCATTTTGGACAGTGGCTCTTACATTCCTGAAGGCCAAGGCTTTTCTGCACTTACTATTCTGGCCACATACAGGCAAGGGTAGTGTAATATACGTAGCCATCCCTTGTGAGCTCTGTTTTATCTGATCGGAACTCAAATCAGTCTAACCTGAAGAGAACAATTTAAGAGAAATGCCAAACACAGTTTTCCTATATCCAAACTGAGGCCAGGTTAAAAGAATTTTCTTTACCCACGGGCTAACTTGACTGAAGAAATGCTCGTGCAAGAGGGAAAGCCATCTCACATGGAAAAAAAAATGAAGTTTTTTTTTCAAAAATTCAATTTACACCTAAATTTATAAACTACAGCATATGTAAAAATTCAGTATATTTTAGCTCCAGCTTTAAAGAAAGTCTGAAATGGCTTGGAGTTCTATGTCTCTGATTGTCATGTTCAACTGTTAGGGAAATTTTTATCTTAGAAATTATTTGGAATTAATCCAACATTCCGGACCCAGGTGCATGTTAGAGAAAGAAGGGGAAAAAAAAGGATTTGAAAAGATATTTTAGCTCTTTACTATTGACTGAAAGAGAAAAAACCTAGGAGCAGAAACCATTTGCTTCTCAGCAGGTTAAATTTTAATGTTACTGAACGATTATTCTAACACAGGAGTAAAGCAAAGAATTTCCTCCAAGAAGTTTTCTTGATTTCATGAGAAAATAACATAAAAGAATCACATCATGTTAATAAAACACTTATGTGTGCATATAAAGTTTAAGAGATGGAAGGAATTTTTGAGATAATAGAGTGTGCATGAAAGAAATAAATGTTTACTCTAAAAACATCTGAGAATTCAGAATTGCATGAAAATGAAAAAAAACCCATAACTGTACCACTGAAAGACACTATTGTTAACATTTTGGTGCATTTCCTTCCTGTCTGCCTGTGTGAGTCCATCTGTTTAATACTTTTAAAATCAAAATTGGGATATTATATTCATTTTTATTTTAAATTGTATCTTTGTGCAACATATCATGTTATTAAGTAATCTCCCAACACACTGATTTTAACATCATCATAAAAATTAATTTTAAAGATATTTACCATGTGCCAGGTGTTGGACAAAGTACAACAATGCATTAACTCACATAGTCCTCAGGAGAGCCCAAGGCAGCATAATTATTATTATCCTTTTTTTTTAACAAATGGGGAAACTGAGCTTAAAGGAAGTTAAATAACTTGCTCAAAGCCAATAAATGATGGGGCTGCGATTTGAAATGATTTGGTTCTAACTTTACCGACAGTATTCTTTTTTTTTTTTAACATCTTTATTGGAGTAGAATTGCTTTACAATGGTGTGTTAGTTTCTGCTTAGTTAGTTCAGTTATACTATACATATGTCCCCATATCTCTTCCCTCTTGCATCTCCCTCCCTCCCACCCTCCCTATCCCACCCCTCTAGATGGTCACAAAGCACCGAGCTGATCTCCCTGTGCTATGCGGCTGCTTCCCACTAGCCATCGAGTTTACATTTGGTAGTGTTTATATATCCATGCCACTCTCTCACTTTGTCACAGCTTACCCTTCCCGCTCCCCATATCCTCAAGTCCATTCTCTAGTAGATCTGTGTCTTTATTCCCGTCTTACCCCTAGGTTCTTCATGACCTTTTTTTTTTTTTCTTAGATTCCATATATATGTGTTACCATATGGTATTTGTTTTTCACTTTCTGACTTACTTACTTCACTCTGGTATGACAGACTCTAGGTCCATCCACCTCATTAAAAATAACTCAATTTCCTTTCCTTTTATGGCTGAGTAATATTCCATTGCATATATGTGCCACAACTTCTTTATCCATTCATCTGTTCATGGACACTTACGTTGCTTCCATGTCCTGGCTATTTTAAATAGAGCTGCAGTGAACATTTTGGTACATGACTCTTTGAATTATGGTTTTCTCAGGGTATATGCCCAATAGTGGGATTGCTGGGTCGTATTTTTAGTTTTTTAAGGAACCTCCATACTGTTCTCCATAGTGGCTGTATCAATTTACATTCCCACTAACAGTGCAAGAAGGTTCCGTTTTCTCTACACCCTCTCCAGCATTTATTGTTTGTAGATTTTTTGATGATGGCCATTCTGACTGGTGGGAGACGATATCTCATTGTACTTTTGATTTGCATTTCTCGAATGATTAATGATGTTGAGCATTCCTTCATGTGTTTGTTGGCAATTTGTGTATCTTCATTGGAGAAATGTCTGTTTGGGTCTTCTGCCCATTTTTGGATTGGGTTGTTTGTTTTTCTGATATTGAGCTGCATGAGCTGCTTGTAAATTTTGAAGATTAATCCTTTGTCAGTTGCTTCATTTGCAAATATTTTCTCCCATTCTGAGGGTTGTCTTTTGGTCTTGTTTAGGGTTTCCTTTGCTGTGCAAAAGCTTTGAAGTTTCATTAGGTCCCATTTGTTTATTTTTGTTTTTATTTCCATTTCTCTAGGAGGTGCATCAAAAAGGATCTTGCTGTGATTTATGTCACAGAGTGTTCTGCCTATGTTTTCCTCTAAGAGTTTGATAGTTTCTGGCCTTACATTTAGGTGTTTAATCCATTTTGAGCTTATTTTTGTGTATGGTGTTAGGGAGTGTTCTAATTTCATACTTTTACATGTAGCGATCCAGTTTTCCCAGCACCACATATTGAAGAGGCTGTCTTTTCTCCACTGTATATTCTTGCCTCCTTTATCAAAGGTAAGGTGACCATATGTGCGTGGGTTTATCTCTGGGCTTTCTCTCCTGTTCCATTGATCTATATTTCTGTTTTTGTGCCAGTACCATACTGTCTTGATTACTGTAGCTTTGTAGTATCATCTGAAGTCAGGGAGCCTGATTCCTCCAGCTCCGTTTTTTGTTCTCAAGATTGCTTTGGCTATTCGGGGTCTTTTGCATTTCCATACAAATTGTGAAATTTTTTGTTCTAGTTGTGTGAAAAATGCCAGTGGTAGTTTGATAGGGATTGCACTGAATCTGTAGATTGCCTTGCGTAGGAGAGTCATTTTCACAATGTTGATTCTTCCAATCCAAGAACATGGTATATCTCTCCATCTATTTGTATCATCTTTAATTTCTTTCATCAGTGTCTTATAATTTTCTGCATACAGGTCTTTTGTCTCCCTAGGTAGGTTTATTCCCAGATATTTATTCTTTTTGTTGCAATGGTAAATGGGAGTGTTTTCTTAATTTTACTCTCAGATTTTTCATCATTAGTGTATAGGGATGCAAGAGATTTCTGTGCATTAATTTTCTATCCTGCTACTTTACCAAGTTCGTCAATTACCTTTAGTAGTTTTCTGGTGGCATCTTTAGGATTTTCTATGTATAGTATCATGTCATCTGCGAACAGTGACAGCTTTACTTCTTCTTTTCTGATTTGGATTCCTTTTATTTCTTTTTCTTCTCTGATTGCGGCGGCTAAAACTTCCAAAACTGTGTTGAATAATAGTTGTGAGAGTGGGCAACCTTGTCTTGTACCTGATCTTAATGGAAATGGTTTCAGTTTTTCACCATTGAGGACGATGTTGGCTGTGGGTTTGTCATATATGGCCTTTATCATGCTGAGGAAGGTAGTCTATGCCTACTTTCTGGAGGGTTTTTATCATAAATGGGTGTTGAATTTTGTCGAAAGCTTTCTCTGCATCGATTGAGATGATCATATGGTTTTTCTCCTTCAGTTTGTTAATATGGTGTATCACATTGATTGATTTGCAGATACTGAAGAATCCTTGCATTCCTGGGATAAACCCCAGTTGATCATGGTGCATGATCCTTTTAATGTGCTGTTGGATTCTCTTTGCTAGTATTTTGTTGAGGATTTTTGCACCTACGTTCATCAGTGATATTGGCCTGTAGTTTTCTTTCTTTGTGACATCTTTGTCTGGTTTTGGTATCAGGGTGATGGTGGCCTCGTAGAATGAGTTTGGGAGTGTTCCTCCCTCTGCTATATTTTGGAAGAGTTTGAGAAGGATAGGTGTTAGCTCTTTCTTCCCTAAATGTTTGATAGAATTCACCTGTGAATCCATCTGGTCCTGGGCTTTTGTTTGTTGGAAGATTTTTAATCACCGTTTCAATTTCAGTGCTTGTGATTGGTCTGTTCATATTTTCTATTTCTTCCTGGTTCAGTCTCGGACGGTTGTGAATTTCTAAGAATTTGTCCATTTCTTCCAGATTATCCATTTTTTTGGCATAGAGTTGCTTGTAGTAATCTCTCATGATCCTTTTTATTTCTGTAGTGTCATTTGTTACTTCTCCTTTTCATTTCTAATTCTATTGATTTGAGTCTTCTCCCTTTTTTTCTTGATGAGTGTGACTAATGGTTTATCAATTTTGTTTATCTTCTCAGAGAACCAGCTTTTAGTTTTATTGATCTTTGCTATCGTTTCCTTCATTTCTTTTTCATTTATTTCTAATCTGATCTTTATGATTTCTTTCCTTCTGCTAATTTTGGGGGTTTTTTGTTCTTCTTTCTCTAATTGCTTTAGGTGTAAGGTTAGGTTGTTTATTTGAGATGTTTCTTGTTTCTTAAGGTAGGATTGTATTGCTATAAACTTCCCTCTTAGAACTGCTTTTGCTGCATCCCATAGGTTTTGGGTCGTCGTGTTTTCCTTGTCATTTGTTTCTAGGTATTTTTTGATTTCCTCTTTGATTTCTTCAGTGATCTCTTGGTTATTAAGTAGTGTATTGTTTAGCCTCCATGTGCTTGTATTTTTTACAGACTTTTTCCTGTAATTGATATCTCGTCTCATAGCGTTGTGGTCGGAAAAGATACTTGATACGATTTCAATTTTCTTAAATTTACCAAGGCTTGATTTGTGACCCAAGATATGATCTATCCTGGAGAATGTTCCATGAGCACTTGAGAAGAATGTGTATTCTGTTGTTTTTGGATGGAATGTCCTGTAAATATCAACTAAGTCCATCTTGTTTAAGGTATCATTTAAAGCTTGTGTTTCCTTATTTATTTTCATTTTGGATGATCTGTCCATTGGTGAAAGTGGGGTATTACAGTTCCCTACTATGATTGTGTTACTGTCGATTTCTCTTTATGGCTGTTAGTACTTGCCTTATGTATTGAGGTGCTCCTATGTTGGGTGCATAAATATTTACAATTGTTATATCTTCTTCTTGGAACGATCCCTTGATCATTATGTAGTGTCCTTCTTTGTCTCTTGTAATAGTCTTTATTTTAAAGTCCATTTTGTCTGATATGAGAGTTGCTACTCCAGCTTTCTTTTGATTTCCATTTGCATGGAATATCTTTTTCCATCCCCTCACTTTCAGTCTGTATGTGTCCCTAGGTCTGAAGTGGGTCTCTTGTAGACAGCATATATACAGGTCTTGTTTTTGTATCCATTCAGCCAGTGTATGTCTTTTGGTTGGAGCATTTAATCCATTTACATTTAAGGTAATTATCAATATGAATGTTCCTATTCCTATTTTCTTAATTGTTTTGGGTTTGTTATTGTAGGTCTTTTCCTTCTGGTGTTTTTCCTGCCTAGAGAAGTTCCTTTAGCGTTTGTTGTAAAGCTGGTTTGGTGGTGCTGAACTCTCTCAGCTTTTGCTTGTCTATAAAGGTTTTAATTTCTCCATCAAATCTGAATGAGATCCTTGCTGGGTAGAGTAATCTTGGTTGTAGGTTTTTCTCCTTCATCACTTTAAATATGTTCTGCCACTCCCTTCTGGCTTGCAGAGTTTCTGCTGAAAGATCAGCTGTTAACTTCATGGGGATTCCCTTGTGTGTTATTTGTTGTTTTTCCCTTGCTGCTTTTAATAATTTTTCTTTGTATTTAATTTTTGATAGTTTGATTAATATGTGTCTTGGCGTGTTTCTCCTTGGATTTATCCTGTATGGGACTCTCTGTGCTTCCTGGACTTGATTAACTATTTCCTTTCCCATATTAGGGAAGTTTTCAACTATAATCTCTTCAAATATTTTCTCAGTCCCTTTCTTTTTCTCTTCTTCTTCTGGGACCCCTATAATTCGAATGTTGGTGCATTTAATGTTGTCCCAGAGGTCTCTGAGACTGTCCTCAGTTCTTTTCATTCTTTTTTCTTTATTCTGCTCTGCAGTAGTTATTTCCACTATTTTATCTTCCTAAGTCACTTATCCATTCTTCTGCCTCAGTTATTCTGCTATTGATCCCTTCTAGAGAATTTTAAATTTCATTTATTGTGTTGTTCATCGTTGCTTGTTTGCTCTTTAGTTCTTCTAGGTCCTTGTTAAATGTTTCTTGTATTTTCTCTATTCTACTTCCAAGATTTTGGATCATCTTTACTATCATTATTCTGAATTCTTTTTCAGGTAGACTGCCTATTTCCTCTTCATTTGTTAGGTTTGGTGGGTTTTTATCTTGCTCCTTCATCTGCTGTGTGTTTTTCTGTCTTCTCATTTTGCTTAACTTACTTGTTTGGGGTCTCCTTTTTGCAGGCTGCAGGTTCGTAGTTCCTGTTGTTTTTGGTGTCTGTCCCCAGTGACTAAGGTTGGTTCATTGGGTTGTGTTGGCTTCCTGGTGGAGGGGACTAGTGCCTGTGTTCTGGTGGATGAGGCTGGATTTTGTCTTTCTGGTGGGCAGGTCCATGTCTGGTGGTGTATTTTGGGGTGTCTGTGGCCTTATTATGATTTTATGCAGTCTCTCTGCTAATGGATGGGGTTGTGTTCCTGTCTTGCTAGTTGTTTGGCATAGGGTGTCCAGCACTGTATCTTGCTGGTCGTTGAGTGAAGCTGGGTCTTGGTGTTGAGATGTAGATCTCTGGGAGATTTTCTCCATTTGATATTATGTGGAGCTGGGAGGTCTCTTGTGGACCAGTGTCCTAAACTTGGCTCTTCCACCTCAGAGGCACAGCACTGATGCCTGGTGGAGCACCAAGAGCCTGTCCTCCACATGGCTCAGAATAAAAGGGAGAAACAATAGAAAGAAAGAAGATAAAATAAAGTTATTAAAATAAAAAATAATTATTAAGAAAAAAATTTTTTTAAAAAAAGGGCTTCCCTGGTGGCGCAGTGTTTGAGAGTCCGCCTGCCCATGCTAGGGACACAGGTTCGTGCCCCGGTCTGGGAAGTTCCCACATGCCACGAAGCGTCTGGGCCTGTGAGCCATGGCCGCTGAGCCTGCGCTCCGCAACGGGAGAGGCCACACCAGTGAGAGGCCCGCGTACCGCATAAAAAAAAAAAACAAAAAAAATGGACGGACAGAACCCTAGGACAAATGGTAAAAGCAAAGCTATACAGACAAAATCACACACAGAAGCATACACATACACACTCACAAAAAGAGAAAAAGGGAAAAAAATATATATATCTTTGCTCCCTAAGTCTACCTCCTCAATTTGGGATGATTCGTTGTCTATTCAGGTATTCCACAGATGCAGGGTACATCAAGTTGATTGTGGAGCTTTAATCCGCTGCTTCTGAGGCTGCTGGGAGAGATTTCCCTTTCTCTTCTTTGTTCGCACAGCTCCCAGGGTTCAGCTTTGGATTTGGCCCCATCTCTGCGTGTAGGTTACTTGAGGGCGTCTGTTCTTCTCTCAGACAGGACGGGGTTAAAGGAGCAGCTGATTCGGGGGCTCTGGCTCACTCAGGCCCGGGGGAGGGAGGGGCACGGAGTGCAGGGCGAGCCTGCAGCGGCAGAGGCCGGCAAGACGTTGCACCAGCCTGAGGCGCGCGTTCTCCCAGGGAAGTTGTCCCTGATCACGGGACCGTGGCAGTGGCGGGCTGCACAGGCTCCCGGGAGGGGAGGTTGTGGATAGTGACCTGTGTTTGCTCACAGGCTTCTTGGTGGCGGCAGCAGCAGCCTTAGCGTCCCATGCCCGTCTCTGGGGTCCACGCTGATAGCCGCGACTCACGGCCGTCTCTGGAGCTCCTTTAAGAGGTGTTCTGAATCTCCTCGCCTCGCGCACCAGGAAACAAAGAGGCAAGAAAAAGCCTCTTGCCTCTTCAGCAGGTCCAGACTTTTCCCCGGACTCCCTCCCGGCTAGCCGTGGCGCACTAAGCCCCTTCAGGCTGTGTTCACGCAGCCAACCCCAGTCCTCTCCCGGCGCTCCGACCGAAGCCCGAGCCTCAGCTCCCAGCCCCGCCCACCCCGGCGGGTGAGCAGACGAGCCTCTCGGGCTGGGGAGTGCCGGTCGGCACCGATCCTCTGTGCTGGAATCTCCCCACTTTGCCCTCCGCACCCCTGTGGCTGTGCTCTCCTCCACGGCCCCGAAGCTCCCCGCTCCGCCACCCGCAGTCTCTGCCTGCGAAGGGGCTCCTAGTGTGTGGAAACCTTTCCCCCTTCACAGCTCCCTCCCACTGGTGCAGGTCCCATCCCTGTTCTTTTGTCTCTGTTTTTTCTTTTGCCCTACCCAGGTACGTGGGGGAGTTTCTTGCCTTTTGGGAGGTCTGAGGTCTTCTATCAGCGTTCAGTAGGTGTTCTGTAGGAGTTGTTCCACATGTAGATGTATTTCTGATGTATTTGTGGGGAGGAAGGTAATCTCCGCCTCTTACTCTTCCGCCATCTTGAAGCTCCTCCCCTAACGCCAGTTTTCTTAATGATTATGGTAGACCACCTCTACATGACAAATGTAAATGATCCCAATAAAACGTCAAAAGTTTTATTTCCTTTTTTGTTTTTACTTGTCAGGAAGTCAGTTAACTTCCTTCAGAAGCCTTACTGAATAAATCACTGTGACAGCTCTATGAATTGTATCTCCCCTCAGAGAGCAAATACTGCTCTCTGTACAAGGTCTTCAGTTTTCTTTTTTGAAGCTCTGAGTTTTAAAGGGGCAATACTGTATGTGTCTCTGTGTTTGGAGAACACTGTAAGCCTACCATAGAACTGTAAGAAAATCCGGAGAACATTATATGTGCTTCCTTTTTTGTAGTAACGTTGTATGAATCAGAAACTAAAGCCAGTCAGTGTTGCTCTGTCCCGTGGCACGTACCGTATGTTACACTGTGTTACTTCTCATTATGTGTAAGTCCTGATCCCTGCCTCGATTGTAAGCTCTTTCAGTATATTCTGTCACTTCTTGCATGTTCAGAGTCTAGCACATCGTCTTGCAAAACAGTTACTTGCAAAACGTTTGCTTGCAATATACATGATGGTGATTACGGTCAGTGAATTAATACTTCAGTACTAAATACTTAAATGCTAAGCAAGAGTCGTCTTAAATGAATTACCTTCATAGATTATCTTGTTTTTGTGGCACAGACAATGTGAAGTGATTATAAACCAGGTCTGCTTACGTCCTCGGCACTCGGGGAAATGACCTAGCCCCGTCTCCTTTCCAGTTTAGTGGGACCATGTCCGTGTAACTTACTTCTGGCTATAGAATGTGGGCAGAAGTGATGTATGCCCTTCCAATCTTGGTCTTACTCCCTGCAACCTCCTCTGTGGCATGATCTCTCTCTCTCTCTCTGTCTCTCTTTGTCTCTCTCTCTCTCTCTCTCTCAGATACACACACACACACACAATCATACGGAAGACAGAAATAGTAGATGCATAGGTCCATGAATCTCCATGTGGAAGGCTACCCACTGAATACTAAATTTGACTGTGATGGGATGTGATCTATTGAGATTTGGGGTTGTTTTTTAAGCACCTAATACCCTGTGGTGTTTGTCACATACTGAGTTTCACTTATGCCTTAGGCTCTAGGCCAGTCTATCCTCTACTATCATGTTTCTCTTCCTTTTGCTCCCACTATTTCTTCAACCTGAAATTCCCTCCGCTTGTGTCTCTACCTATTAAAACCCTTCCTGTGACTCAGCTCAAATGTCCTTTGTGTGAAGGTTTATTTCCTGTCACATGGAATAATCTTGCTCTACTCTGTTACCAAACTTTGTTTTCTTACTGTACTTTCATAGTTTAGTATGGGCACCACTGTATCCCTAGTCTTAGCCCAGTGTTGGCATTTGTAAGCAGTCAGTAATGCTTGTCAACAAATGACTGAGTGAAAGATCAAATGGGCAGATGAATGCATGTCATTCCTCCTACAGGTTTGATAAGTTCTTTGCGTGTAGGATCAGGTGTCATTTATTTCTCTATTTCCCAGTGACAGGCACAGGACGTGGCACCTGGGACGCATTTAAAAAATGCTTGTGACTGCATGTGGGGGGGGTGTGTGTCCATCCCTCTCCCTTGTGGTGAGCAGAACATCCCATTTGCCAGTTGCAGCCACTTGACCTCTCGTAACAACATGAGATCCCATCTCATTTTTACTTTTGAACGTATATATAAATGTAAGTTATATATATTTGTACTGATGAGAATTTATAATCTGCTTTAACAGAAATAAATGTTCGTGGTAGAAGCTTTTGACCATGAAAAAAAAGATTTAAAAATTTAAAAATTAAAATAAAAAATGCTTGTGGAATGGCTAAAATGCTATCAATGATGGTGGAGAGAAGTGCAATTTTTTTTTCTTAGAATAGGTGTTCATCAGGGTTTCATAATTCTGTGAATATTTAATAACATTCACAGATGGGAAATCTATCATTAAACTTGACCTAAATTTCTTTTGTTGCAATTTCAAATCTTCCATGATTCTTAGTTACCCTACAGTCAGAGCACTTTGAAGCAGGAAGAGATTCAGTTCTCATAGGCTATTTCTGTCTGATTGATGTATTTACAGAAGAGATGGTAATGATTCAACTGTTCTAAATCAATACTGCTGCATTATTTCAGGAAAGACAGGGTTTTGAGAGTGTTCTATCATTTATTCCTTTTCCCTTGTGGTTTCTGTGATTTGTCACAAATTCATGGTTATATGGAGGTGGAAAATACGGATATAATAATTTGGGGAGAAAGTAATAGGGTGGCAACCGGGAGGCCGACACTATTGCTGAAGGCTCAGGAATTAGTACTATTCCAGTTATAAAATCAAGAAATGTGTCGCACATGAATAAGCAAGGTGGTTAAAAATTACATGGAATTAATTATTAAGAATATGGCCATTATCCAAAATATAAGCACAACCTGATTTCAGAAAATATAGCTAACCATTGAAAACACCTACCATGATTGTTACTGTGCTGAACAGCCCCAAATGATGCCCTGAAATGTAAAAATGTGTATTTATTGCCAAATATCATAATGGCAGCAAAATAAGCTTTTAAATTTTAATTGTAAGATCCAAATATATTTTGGTAAAATATTAAACAATAAGGAAGATGTACAGATTTAAAAAACGGCTCTTTTCACAACCTCTTTCCCACCCCAGCTGCATTGTCCTTCCCGGAAGTCACCTCTGTTAAGGGGTGTATGTTATGCCTCTAGACTTCTGTGCAGTTGCCAACAAGTATTTGCCCCTACAAATATGATGGAGAGCAGCTTTTCAACACATAGGTGTTATCCTACTGCATGTATTATTCTACAACTTGTTTTATTTATTCAACCATTATATCTTGAAAACTCATATCCGTACAGACAGATTTGCCTCATTCTTTTTTTAACTGCGGTTGCAACATCCATCCTGTGGATTTACTGCATTTTATTTAATCATGTCTCTATTGATAGAAATTTACATTTACTGAATATTTATTATTTTGAATTGCTGTAGTGAAGATCACTGCATACATCCCTATAGGCACGTGTGTGAGTATTCCTGCAGGTCGGAAAGTGCCAGGTACAATATCAGTGTCAAAGGATGTTTATAGGGCTTCCCTGGTGGCGCAGTGGTTGAGAGTCTGCCTGCTGATGCAGGGGACACGGGTTCGTGCCCCGGTCTGGGAAGATCCCACATGCCGCGGAGCGGCTGGGCCCGTGAGCCATGGCCGCTGAGCCTGCACGTCCGGAGCCTGTGCTCCGCAACAGGAGAGGCCACAACAGTGACAGGCCCCTGTACGGAAAAAAAAAAAAAAAAAAAAAGAAGAAGAAGAAAAAAGGATATTTATAGTACATTTAAAAATTTGATGGATGTTCCTCAATAACCTTCCACAAAAACTCCACTGCTGTATTGTCCCAACTACAGTATGAAAGTATCAATTCTGGACGTTAAAAGTCATCGTGTTGAGTATTTTTAAAATTTAAAAAAATCCAGATCTTAATATAAGTGTGATCCCTCACATGGCTTCTGTGTGGAAGAAGAATAGGAGGGTGCAGTGGAGGCTGGGACTTGTGCAGCAGGCAGCAGAGATGGTGATGTTGCTGGAGCTGGAATTCAGATGGCCGCACTGGGAGACATGTAGGAGGGAGAAGGGGCAGGACCTGCGACTGAGGAGACTGTGGGTGAAGGGAAGGGAGCATTCTAAACGACCCCCAGGTTTCTGGTCTGGGTGACTGGGTGGGGAGCGGGGCCATTGGCTGAGATGGGGGCCTGGGAGACAGAGCAGGTTTGGGAGCAAGTGATGACTTCAGTTTTGGACATGCCTGTGGGTCTGGAAAGCAGCTAGGTCATGCCCCTCGTTTTCCAGCTGAGGCAGGTGAAATCCAGAGGAGCCACATGACCTGCCTCACACAGCAGAGTGCTGGCAGCACCAGGGGGACTTCCTGCCCCACTTCCTTGCAGAGGTCTAACATATGACATATATTGTCTACCAGTCAGCTGCAAGTCTTTTTAATTTTGTTTGTGTATCTGTTTTCATATATGAGCTTTAAACTTTTAGGTAGTTGAAGCTGTCAGTTGCTCATAAGGGGTTTCTGGGGTTTGTATTTTGTTTATGAAATCTTCCCCCTTCCCATGATTATAAAAATGCTTGCCTGTATTTTCTTGTAACACCTTTGTAATTTGTTGTTGTTATGGTGCAAGATAAGGATCATGGTTAACACAATGGAACGCCTCACTCAAAGACCATTTCACCTTCCTTCCAGATTCTCATAGAACTAGGATTTTTGGATATGAGCCTGGCTCTACCAGTAGGAGGTACTTACAAGAGACTTGTATTTGAACTGAGTTATTTATTTATTTTAACGTCTTTATTGGAGTATAGTTGCTTTACAATGTTGTGTTAGTTTCTGCTGTCTAACAAAGTGAATCAGCTATACATATACATATATCCCCATATCCCCTCCCTCTTGCATCTCCCTCCCACCCTCCCCATCCCACCCCTCCAGGTGGTCACAAAGCACTGAGCTGATCTCCCTGTGCCATGCGGCTGCTTCCCGCTAGCTGTCTATTCTACATTTGGTAGTGTATATATGTCCATGCTGAACTGAGTTATTTAGAGTAAAAGGAAGGGCATGGGGTATTCATTTGGCAGACTTGGATCTTGGCAGAGCTATCAAGTACTAGAGTCAGCAGCTATGGTGGCTGCTTCTAATTAGGCAGATGGATTCCTGTTTTGGCAGCTTCCTGAGATGGCAAAGGGGTGTAGTTCTGGAGCAGCAGCTGTGGTAGCAGCTCCTAATTCTGCAGCTTTCTCTTGTGCATGCATCAGGTGCCTTAGCTCTTTAATTCTGAGTTCGGTTTTGGTAGTCATTCCTGGAAATTCAGCCTGGAATCTTTTTCTTTTTATTTACTAAAAGAATTTTGTGAGCACCACATACCCCTTAATAAATTCCTTTCATCTTAAGCCAGTTTGAGTGGATTTTATTGTCTGCAACTAAGAACCAAAACAGGATCCAACGTTGTTTTTCACCCAAATCTGTCCATAATTACATTTTGAGTCAATTTCTGCATTTTTCTTTTCCATTGATCTACTTATCTACTTCTGTACCCAATACAATACAGTTACAATTGCTGTAGTTTTATATCGTGTTTTAATATAAGTGGGGATGTCCCTTTTCATTGTTGTACTTTGTCGAAATTTCCTTGGTTATTAATGCACATTTTCTTTTCCAAATGAACTTCAGAATTAATTGGTTGAGTTGCATAAAAATATATCATTATTGTTATGATTTCATCTGCATTTAATTTATATATTAACTTGATAAACTGCTTTAAAACAGCAGTTTTCGTATTTTTGGTCTCTGGATCTCTTTATACTCTTAAAAAATTATAGAACTTCAGAGAGCTTTGTATGTATGTATCTATCAATATTTACCATATTAGAAATTAAAACTGATAGTTTAGAAATATTTATTAATTCATTAAAAATAACCATAAGACACATTATATTTAAATATATATATATACCATATTTATTATGAAAAATAACTATGTTTTCCAATACAAAACGAATAGTGAAAAGAGTGACATTATTTTACATTTTTGCAAATCTCTTTAATGTTTGGCTTAATAAAAGAGAACTGGATTCCTAACCTGCTTCTTCATTCAGTTGGTTGTGATATGCTGTTTTGATTGAAATATATGAAAAAATTCAGCCTCACACAGATATGTAGTTGGAAAAGAAAGGAGTGTTTTAACAGCCTTTTCATACAAGTGTGAATATTTTTCTTTGATATTACACCACAACCTGATAATTAGTAGCTTCATAGAGGTTAGTAAAACTGTGGAATATGAAATCGTATCGATGAAATTTTTGTACTCATTAAAATCCCTAGATCTGTCTTGCACTTTTTATTTTTTTATAAATTTATTTATTTTTGGCTGCGTTGGGTCTTCATCACTGTGCACGGGCTTTCTCTAGTTGCAGTGAGCGGAGGCTACTCTTCGTTGCAGTGCGAGGGCTTCTCATTGTGGTGGCTTCTCTTGTTGCAGAGCACAGGCTGTAGGCCCGTGGGCTTCAGCAGTTGCAGCACTTGGGCTCGGTAGTTGTGACTGTTGGGCTCTAGAGTGCAGGCCCAGTAGTTGTGGCTCACGGGCTTAGTTGCTCCACAGCATGTGGGATCTTCCCGGACCAGGGCTCGAACACGTGTACCCTGCATCGGCAGGTGGATTCTTAACCGCTGCACCACCAGGGAAGCCCTGTCTTGCACATTAAATAGATCTTTTACCCATTCATTTTGTAACGTGATGCACTGGCCATTTGGCAAATATTGGTTTACTGAGTTATGCTGATTTTGCAAATATTAGCACATTTCATCATACAAAATTTAAAATTCTGTTCATTAACATCACCACTGAGCTCATCAAAAAAGTTGTCAAGTATTGGAAAGCTGACAAGCTTACTATGGTGAATATAACTTCTTCAAAATTCTAAGTTTCACTTAAAAGTTTAAATTTTATCATTAATAATAAATACTGTCAGTCGTTTTCTTTGAACCTATAGGCCCACTTCATTCCACTTAAAAAATATGTTTGCCAAATACCCAAGTCTAAATAACCATAGTTTTCTTGTCATTTGTTCTTTCAAGTAAAAATGATGTTCCATGAAAAAAGTAGATGAGTTATTAAGAAAAAAAAGTTACCAAACTTTGAGTTAATAGAGTTTTTGGAGTTCAGAATTAAGGATAAGGAACTGTGGACCTGAACTACATTTACTTCATTACTGATACCTACATTTCTTAGTTCACACTTTGGGAATTATCTTGATGGACTGAATAATCAATTTATTTTACAAATATACATTGACCTCTGACCTCTACCATGTGCCAGACACTGTTGTTCTTGGTTCTAAGTATAACAAAGCAAAGTTGTGAAACTTATATTTTAACGAGGTGAGACAGAGTGTACAGTTGACCCTTGAACTGGGGGTTGGGGGCTCTGACCCTCTGAATAGAGGGAAATCCGTGTCTAACTTTACAGTATGCCCTCCATATCCGCGGTTCCGCATCCAGGGATTTAACCAACCTTGGATCACGTAGTACTGTAGTACACATTTAGTGAAAAAATCTTGAGTATCAGTGGACCCGCACAGTTCAAACCTGTGTTGTTCAAGGGTCAACTGTATAAACATCTAAACAGAAAAATATAATCCCCAACAGTCTAAGAGCTATCAGAAGAAATAAAGCAGGATACAGACATAGAAGGTGACACAAGTGTGATAAGGGGCAGGAGTGAACTGGGAGAGGAGTGATGCAAGCTGAGCAGCAGAGCTGTTTCAACAGGGTGGTCAGGGGAGGCCAGCTGGCCTTTTGGCCAGAGATCTGTGTGAAGTAGGGCAGCAAGCAATGTGAGTATCTGAGGGAAAATCTTTCTGGGCAGAGTGAAAAGCAAGTGGTCCAGGAACAGAAATATTCTAGCATGTTGAAGGAGCCGTAAGAAGCCAGAGGGGCCACAGCAGAAAGAGCAAGAAGGAGAGTGGAAGGAGTGCCTGCTGCCAGATCATGTCTTGTAAGGACTTGGAATCTTATCCCGAGCACGATGGCACGCCTTTTGTGAGGGTGCTGACCCAGCAGGGTGGTGGCATAATGAGGCTTATGCTTGACAGGATGAAAATGGGGAAGTATAATAGGTCCTGGGGTTTGATGTTCAATATCCATTCCAACCTCTTTCTAAAGGGCCTCCCCTTCCTGGAGACACCAGAAAGCTAAAACCCACATCTCCCAGGTTCCTGTTTAGCTGGGGTTCTGGGGTTGATGTAGGTTCCACCAATCAGATGCGCTCACATGAGATTTAGTAGGGTTTTGGCCATGAGTTGGCTGGTTCCTCTGTTTTCTGCTGGCAAGTATCGTGGCCAGGAGAAGCAGCTCTGATCATGTTGGCTTCCTGTTTGTGGCAAGGCTGTATAGTTTGGGGTATGTCACCTTACCAGTTGAGGGATTATAGTAGTGGCAGTGGCTCTCTTGGTGGCCTGCTTCTACAGTGTGGATCATCAAAGTTTTAATTAGGGGTCAAGCTGGTGTTTGTTTCTTCAGCCTTCCCACTGTTGCTGTAAGCTACTGAAACGGCTCCTAGTAAATTCCTTTCTGCTAAACTAGCAAGATGAGATTCTGGTCTCTGCCTCAGTAGAGGGAGCCATGGTGGGAGGCTAACTAGGAGACTTCTGCAGAACCTTGCTGCAGGTGGGGTTGTGAGAAGCATTTGGATTCAGGACATATATTTAAAGGTTGGGCCCACAGGACTTCGATGGATTGAATGTTGAGTGTTAGAGATTGAGGAATGTCAAGCATGATTCCAAGGCTCTTTGGACTGAGCAGCTGAATTAATGGCAGTTCCATTTATTAGATATTCATGTGACTATGTAGTGTAGGCAGGTGAGTACAAGAGACCAAGTTGATGGGAACGGTCAAAGCTGGAAAATATATAAATATATATTTGGGATTTAGTAGTATGTAAATGCTATGGATGAGATTGTCTGTAGAGGAAGTGAAGAGAGAAGAAAAGGAGGGGGGAGGATATAGCAAAAGTAAGCTCCAGACGTTTGGAAGAGGAAGATGATAAATCAAAAGAGACAGGGGAAAGCAGAGGTGAGGTAGGCGGTGTGGAAGCCCTCCAGCCGAAGACACCAGGAAACACCCCTGTAATTGAACAGAGTTGGGTTCATTACTCATTGCACCAAAGGTGAACACATACCACGGGGATCCATGGGTGTCTCAATACAAGGGTGTTAGAATCTGTTATAAGATTTGGGCTTGTGTTAGGTGATTTTTGGGGTGATTTTGATCTGGCTTGGATGCTGTCAGAAAGAGAGGATAATCCTATGATTGGATTTCTGAACAAATCTGTGGAGAAGAAGGGAAGACAAGAGCAAGGGTAAAGCTGTAATTAACAAAGGAGCAGCAGTCCCTTGGATTCACCAGGATATGGGATGTTCAGTATTTTGTGGTTTGGACCATGTTCGCACATAGGGCTGTGTTCACACAGCATTATGAAGCAGTCTTTTCTTGTCTTGATGCCTGGTGGTCACAGAGTGACCTTGTTTGAGGTGGATTTTCTGTGAAACCGTTTATGTTTAAGGGGAGTCCAGCAGTGAGTGCAGGGCCAGCTCCTACCAACAGCAAGGTCTGACTGTTAGCATCAGGCTAGCTCCCGGATGTCAGGGGTTGCCTTTCTCCTTCTCAGAGGAAACCAGAAGAGTGTGGTGTCATCAAAGCCAGGAGATCAAAATGATTCAAGAAAGGAAAAGTGATCAATTATTTAAAACCCTGCCCAGAGGTCTGGTGAGATGGAATTGAGAAGGTCCTATTGGACTTGGTAATATTGAGTTTTTTGGAGACCTTGACAAAAATATGGAAAGTTAATTGGGTTAAAACTTTCTACAAAAATCTGAGTTCCAGTTTTACCTATTAAAAAAAACAAACTAACTACTTGACCTTGGGAATGTCAGTTCACTTTTCTCAATCTTAGCTTTCTGTTTATAGGACAATGGGGTTGACCTTGATGCTTCCTAAATCTTTGGGGGAGACAGCATTGTATAGCGTCTGTACTATAGAACAGTGGTTCCCAAACTTGAGCATGAATCAGAATCACGTGGGCGGCTTGTTAAAATACAGGTTGCTGGGTCCTACCCCCAGAGTTTTGATTGGGTAGGTCTGAAGTGGGGCCTGAGAATGTGCATTTCTAACAGGTTCCCTACTAGTATTGACAAAAGAAGAATGGCCTCTGTAATGATACAGACCCGGTACCAAATCCTGGTTCCACTTCCTAGCTGTAGTATCTCGAGGCTGTCACTCAAACTCTTGGAGTCTCAACTGCCCCACCTCCATGGATTTCACAGGCTGCTGCTCCAGACCCCTCTAGCCTCAGCAACCGCTGTTCCCAGCCATGCCCTCTTTGAAGACTTAACGTTTCTCCACAAAGCAAATCCAATGTTGATTTTATTAAAATATAGGGGATTTTTTTGGAAGGAAGAGTGGAAATGGAGGAAATGGTTTATAGTGCAAATACTTAGCAAGAAAAAATTTTTTTAATC
Source organism: Monodon monoceros (assembly GCF_005190385.1). Classification (NCBI taxonomy): domain Eukaryota; kingdom Metazoa; phylum Chordata; class Mammalia; order Artiodactyla; family Monodontidae; genus Monodon; species Monodon monoceros. Next base: position 14,009,251 of record NW_021703773.1, on the reverse strand, counting down.
CTATAAACATTTTTTTCCCCTCCTGACACCTCTCCTGCATGGCCAGCCTCTTGGCTTCCTTCCCTCCATCCTTGGATGCTGTTTCATGCAGCCTCTTCTTTCTCTTCTTCTTCTTATCCTCTCTATTTTTCTCTGCTTTTCTTAAGTAGAGCCATTCAGTACTGGCATCTCCAAGTTATAGAGTACTTCCCTCCCATCTCAAGATCAGCACACATTGGACTTTCAGGTGATCAGAACTTACATGCAGTAACACTTGAGGGATTTGAAACAACAAAGACATTTAGCTTATATCACATAAATTAGTAAGACTATCTCAGCCTTTATGGGTGTTTCGAGGATTAAATGAGACGTAAAATGTGATGTGTCTAGCCTCGTGCCCGACCCATAGTATGTGATCAGTAAAAATCAGTTCTTACTCTTCCCTACTTCCAGATCTCAATTATTGTGATTTATGATTTTATCCTTTTTATGTTTTAAGAACAATCATGAAAATACCTAAATCACAATTGGAGAGCATTGCCAAGTAAGCAGTCCTGCTCATCTCGGTGTTCCTTGCCCTTTCAATACAGTTGATAACAACTCACAAGTGGGTTCTGATGACTTATATCAGTTGCCTTGGGAGCCAAACATAAGGGAATATGTTGATGGATCAAAGTATGGTAAAGGCAATCTAAAAGGCTCTTTTGATATATTTCCAATTCCATCTCAATGTTCTTATCAGTCAGTTCTCACTCAATAGCTAAAAGATTGAAAAGCTTAAACTTAATGTTTTTGCTTAAATTCAATGTTCCAAGAGCCTTCCAACCTGACAGCAGTAAAATATTTAAGTCTATTGGTCTTACTGTTCCAGGAATTTCACAGAGACGCTTTGTTCAGATGATTTCCAGCAAGGACATATTAAAATGCATTTATCTCATCTGTCTGTGAAGACCTTGAAGTGGAAACAGATCGTTGGAGGGATTTAGCCATAGGGTCAGATCCTTCTTTTAAGTCCTCATCACCCGGCTCTTAGTTTATGACATTTGAAGCACTTACTTGCCAACAGAGATGAAAGGTAACTATTGATTCAAGATATTGACAGTACTTGGTTGGACTCGTACTTGTAACCCAGACACTGGAATGGATTTTTAAATTAACCTCATTACTCAATCTTCTCTTCAGCCCCCAGATCTGGGAAAACACAATAACAGTCAAATGCTGAGATAATATTTAAAAGCTGCATCTACCTGTTACGGTTTTAATCTAAAATTTTTGGCTTGCTAATGACTTTTGCCATCTGCACATCTCTGCCCACCACCAATCACCCCAGATATTGTTCCGTTCCTTGCACTTCAGATCTGTCTCCCGCACACCCCTTGGAGATGAAGCCCTGTACCTTATACATTTTTCTCACCCCAGAACACACAGCATAGTGCCTTATGCATGGTAGAAAGAACGCAACAAATATTTAAGGATGAAGAAGAAACCGAATACTTACGAGATCCAAAATATGGAGTCCACTGAAGTTATGTACAATTTTGCCGTAAGATTCTTGCATTTAGGTTTTAACATCTCAGGAAGCAAGCCGAAGCTCTGTAGGTAAGAATGCTCAGACCATTCTCTCCCCAGTGTCTTGTGTTTTCTCACAGGAAAACAGAGTGTCCTCAGAGACTGCTGCACTAAATTAAAAACATGGTCCTACCTTCAGAGCCATGTAACCCAGCTCCTAAACATCACCTTTGCAAATTTAAAATGCTCCTCTCTGAGTCCAGGGTCTGTAGGTTTTGGACCAAGGGGCATGGACTGTTGACATTTTCTCAGTAAGGAAACTCTGTCAAGTCAACATGCTCCTTGGGCCATCGATCAAACTCCACATGTATAAAGAGACCCACCAGGAAACATCCATGTGCAGGCCATAGACGCAGGACAGTCAAGGAGCATAAACCTTCTGGGATATCACATTGCAGTCAACTTTCATTAAAGGTCTGGTTTAAGGGAGGCATAATTTTAGCTACATAAACCAATAGTTATGATGGCTAAGAAATCCTCTAATTGAGCTGAGTTTTTTCTTTATTTTCTTTCTCCCTTCATCCACTCCTCCTTCCCTTCCTCCCTCCCTCCCTCCCTTCCTTCCTTCTTTCCTTCCTTCTTTTCCTCCTTTACTCCTTCCTTCCTTTCTTCCTTCTGTGTCTGTAGAAAGGAATAAATAAGACCATATTACTATGCTGCGTTGGGAGCTGTATGCATTCAGCTGGGTCATAACCTTCTTGTTATTTTGATGCAATTTTTTCATTAGCAAATGACATAGTATTCCTGGTTGATTCCTCTGATCAAGATTTGTATTAAGTCAGTAGGAGAGATTAAATCAAGGTAATTGAACAGATTTGTAGCCCTTTAAATGCAATCATTCATTTCTAAATCTAATTCCAGTGACAGGCCTAGGCTTGAGTCATCTTCCTTCTCTGATAGGGAAGTTTCTTACTAGGCAGGACCCACCTCTGGACCAAGAGGAAATAGTAGTGCTTTCAGGCTTTGACTTTAGGAGAATAGACTCAGCAAAAGCAGATTAGCTGCCTACAGGTGTACATAAGCAATAAGAGCTAAAGAGATGATAGAGGACATTTAGAGGCGTCTTTCCTTCCCTTTCCCCACACACCCTATAAATGGATAGGCAGATACACGTTGGTAAAGAGTCCCCAGCTGGTAAATGAAAAACTTGCACACAAATGACCAGCTCCTCCAGGCTGGAAGGAACATCTCAGAAAAGGTGATCTTGTGTTTGAGGGGCATGAGGTAGGTTGGGTCAGAGGAAACCCACCTCCCAGCCCTAATAGGGAAGGTGTAACTCCACTGTATTAACATGATCATTTTAAAATTTTAAAAATAATAAAATATTTTAGAATAACATCTAGTTGAGATCATTCATAGAAGAAAATTCTGGTTTGCAGGCAGGGCATGTAGAGAAATGAGATAGTAAGTGATTCTGGAGCATGGAAGATGTAGGGTGGCGAGCAGTGGCAGGTGGAAAATGCTTTTCTTACTCAGGGAAGAGCGAGGTGATGTTACTGCTCAGCACCTGCTGAGAGCCCCATAGCTCAGGAAGTGACCAAAGAGAACTGCAGGGCTTCATCTGAAAACCATATTATACTCTTTGATATTATATTTCTTAAGAAGTAAATTCTAAGTTCCAACAGCGATCTTTATTTAGTCAAAGTATTGGCTAATTATTTGTGGTTTTGTTTCCAGATTCCTGCCAACAATTTAATGTTGATTTTTCCGTGTCACTTAGCCATGTCTCTCAGATTCATTTCAACTACATAACTGCTTAAAATGTACATACGCAAATCACAGATAAAAATGTTAAACAGGGCAGAGCAAAGATGAGAACCGTGTGGTACTTTGCAAGATGACACTCTAACCTCTGTAGTTTATAATCCTTAGAATTTGGGAGATAAATGGATTTTTCAGAATATCTAGTGCAACATTCATACTGATGAGAAACAGAGACCTGGAAGGTGGGTTGAATGGTTCAAGGACATACAACTTCTTTTTCATTTATTCAAGAATTGTGTGTGTGTGTGTGTGTGTTGTTTAATCTATTACATGAACTCACTTTTATGGAGGAGTCCAGATCCTCTCCTGACTCCAAGACCAGTGCTCTTTTCCAGTAATTCTTTTGACAAAGAATCATGAGTCATCACTGCTGAATACAGATATTTATGCAGCTCTTAAAGCCCCTGGGTTACTGTCATCTATCTGCAAGGGTCTCATGGGATAGTCTATTAAATACTTTGCTAATATTAATATAAATTTGACTGAGCATTCTCCTGCCCTAATAAGTAAATGATTTTGTGGATTTAACTTGACATTGCTTGTATGAAAATTAATAAAAGGAAACTTCGCTAAAATGGAGTCTGGAAGGCAGGGAGAGCTCTCACACATGTATATATATACACAATGCCAACATAGATCCCAACAGGAAAAAATGTACCTTGCATTTCTAGCAGGAAGTGACACTACTTTACTACCACCCGCAGGAGGAAAAAAGGTTTCTCTCCTCATCTGGTAACAGCTCAGCCAATGAGAGACTCTCACAGCTCAGACATTGAAAAGCCACTAAACTTCCAGTTTCCTCCAATGAACTTTTTGTTTAGACAGCCCCTCCCAACTTCCCCTTCTCCTCTATAAAAGAGTCTCCTTTCTTTTGCTTTACTGACTTGCACATGGTTCACCATAGTTGCGCGTTGCAATTCTTTTCTGCTCCCAAGTAAACCTGTTTTGCTGGTAAAATAACTGGCTATTTTATTGTTTTAGGTTAACACTTGTAGTTTAATGAACTTGTTTGTTCACTCCATCCCCAGTCCTATTCCATTCTCCTTCTACTCACCCAACTTAGGACATCTTATCCATTGTGATGACTCCCAAATATGTATCACCAATTCCTATCTTTTTGTAAAGTTTCAAACTTTTCTCTTCCCATATATGCCACAGACCTCAAACTCAAAATGTTCAAAACCAAACTCATCTCTTCCTTGTCTTGAATTTCTACTATCCTTGATACCATCACAGTTGACTTGAGTTTGGGGCTAAAACTGGAAAGCTTCCAGGTTCCTACTCTCTTTCCTCATTGAGTTATCTTGAGCCTATCTCCAAATTCTTTTAGTTTAAATGCTCATTTTATCTTATTTTGATAACCATAATAGCCTCTTAACCAGTTTCCAAGTTTCCACACCTCTGATTTCTGATACTGTCTCGAGAGTGCTCTTTCTACAGCGTCCATCCAGTTTTTACCAAACTGGGCAGGTGTGGAACATTATTTTGCAGTATCCTAAAATATTTTCCGTGTAAAAAAAGTTGCTTATTGTGGCAGGCAGAATTCTAAGATGTATCCTCAAGATTCCTGGACTTTAGTTACTCAGTCAAATACTAATTTACTTACTGCTGTGAAGCGGTTTTGCAGATGTAATTAGAGTCCCAAACTGATTGACTTTAAGAGGGCAGATTATCCTGGTGGGCCTAACCTAATCATATGAGCCCCCTAGTCAGAGAAGGGAAAACAGAGAGATGTGCTCTGGCTGGCCTAGAAGAAAGCAAACCCCTATACTGTGAACTGTCTGGGGCAGTGGGGGGGGAAGGGGAGGCGGCATGTGGAAGGAAACTGAAAGGGACCTCTAGAAGCTGAGAGCAACTCCTGGTGCACAGCCAGCAAGGAGATGGGGACGTCGGTTCTGCAACAGCAAAGAGGCAAAGAACTGAATTCTGCCAACAATGAAAAAGTTTGGTGGTGGATTCCCCTCCCTTCCCCCGCCCTGGCCCCGCAAAGCCTCCAGGTGAGAACTTAGCTTGGGCAACACGTTGATGTTAACCTTGTTAAACTTGAAGCAGAGAACCTAGTCATGCCATGTCAGACTTCTGACCCACAGACTGTGAGCTAATAAATGGGTTTTAAGTTCCTAAACTTGCGGTGATTTGCTACACAGCAATAGAAAGCTAATACACGTACATAATTATACTTTCGAAATACTGTGCTAAACTGAGTTAACAAGTTTCTTTATTTCAAGAATTCTCAAGTGGAGGGGGGGAGACAAATGAGAAGTATGGGATTAACATATACAAACTACTGTACATAAAATAGATAAGCAACAAGGATTTACTGTATAGCACAGGTAATTATACCCAATAGCTTGTAATACCCTATAATGGAATATAATCTGCAAAAAAATCACTCTTCTGTACACCTGAAGTTAACACAATATTGTGAGTCAACCGTACTTCAATTAAAAAGTTAAAAATAAAGTACAAGGTATGTGGGTGTGCAAATACCCTTGCACATCCTCCTTTGAATGCTAAAAAAAAGAATTCTCAAGTGTATATTATGCTCATTAGAGTTTTTGTGAATCTCCAAGAAGGAGATACATTGTGATTGTGTTTCCTAAACCATGTTGACTGCAGACTCGGTGAGGGACATTGTTCTACCAGCACCAGTTTGGGAAGCTTCTCATATAATCATTCTATTTCCTTTAAAACTTGTGATGGCTTGCTGTCATTTGCCCCAAAATGTTCAAATATCTTAATTTGGCTTTTGGGGACTCGCACACTTTGATCCCAGCCTCTATTTCCAGCATCATCCCCGTCATTTTCCCACATCCAGCTTGGCTCACTGTTGTAGACCAAGTCATGATAGTTCAGGCTTCTTTGACTTTGCACATGTCTCATTTTTTTGAGACACACTCACACATCCCTTCTGTGACAAGTCCCTGTCCCCCCAGGCAGCTATGCTTGCTGTGCAATTTAAACTCCCATTGTAACTTTGTATATAGAGCCCTTAGGTCCCATGTCATATTATACGTCTTCACCTCTTCGTACCCGATCGTGAGCTACTTGAGGAAAGGAACTGTATTTTATTCATCTCGGTATCCTTCATGACAGAAGTGGACCTCAGGCTTCATCTTCTGGGGTCTCTGGATAGCTTACTCTTTCCTTTATAAAAATTGGGGTGACATTCGCCTGTCTCTAATCTTCAACCTTTTTTTCTTGGATTAAATTTTCAATTTTTTGTGTGTGTGACCAATTATGAGAAATAGGGAGAGTAGAGAAATGGAAAGGAATATTGACACAATCCTAGGGAATAAGAATGAGCAAAGGTTCAAGGTGTGAAGAAAAGTTCCTGAAACTGAAAATCTAGCTACTCCTGGCCCTTCCAGAAATATCTTGAAAGTTGAATATCGTTCTCTTCTTCAGACCCCAGCCCTGCTGCCTATTTTCCCTGGTCTCTCCCTTCCCAGGGGCTATGTATAATTTTCACTTCATTCTAAACTGAACCCGTCCTCACTGCCTGCTCCACACTCTTCACCCAATGATGGGTGTTTCGCCTGTTCCAGGTAAGAATCAGTACTCTCCATATCTATCCTTAGAAAATTCTGCTATGCTGTGTTAAAGCAACGTCAAACAAGCAGAAAAGGCACAATGTTAACATCATTCTCTTCTGCTCTGTTTTTCTGCTTTGGGAAGTTATTTTAAACATTTCTGTCTAACGTAGACACTGATGATACGTAACAAACATCCCTCCCCTGTCTGTCTTCCATCTCTTGCCCCTTCCTTTGGATGAACAAATATCCATCTACTCTTCTACATGTTGCAGTTTCCCTTGCAGTTAAGTTGGGTTGAGAGTCTGCCCATTCGAATCTGGGGAAAAGTGAAGCAAGTCACCTTAAGCCCTGGTCCATAAAGGACCCCATACGTTCTTTTTTCCCTCTCATCCCCTGCCCCGGTACCCTTGGAGAGCCCCGTGCACCAGATGACGTGAGTTCAAAATGGAAGAGGAACAACTGGTCTACTTCACTTTGTGTGAAGCAGCTATTACATTAAACCCACTGAAGTTTCAAGCGTTTAGTCATTCACGTGGCAGAGCAGAGCCTTCCCCTAGTTTAGTCTGTTAAACATTTAAAACTTGAAAATAGTCCATAAAAATGTACTGGCTGCAAATATGTAAATGAAAATAAAAGATGAATTTGAAAGAAGTCAGCCAAGAATCCCCACAGTTTTTTCCAAGTGAAGCTTTGTTGTTAAAATTTAAATGCCAAACAAATGCTATAGGCGCTTAAGTTATAATTTAAGTAGTCGGAAGGAAATAAATTTCCCACGCACAGATACAATTTTATCCAAGAACTAGGTTGTACCTCTTCCAGTTTTCTTTCGGAACTCTTAATTATAGAGATTACTAGCTCAAGGAACAGGAGGTTAAACGTCTGCTTCCTAAAATGAAGCCAAAGGCTTGAGACAAATAGGGTGAATCATACCAAAAGTAAAGAGTGAGAAGCTAAAATTAAACATCACCCCCGGCACTCCATACCACTTCTAATTGAAATAGTCCTCTATCAAGGGCTTGATGTTAGGAGTGCAGTGAGACAGTGAGCGAACCTTTGAGAAAGGCCTTCTCAATGCTTCCATTTTATAATCGCCCCCCTCTCTCGTCACATATAGACAGGGGTGTACTTTGTCCTCAGATCCTTCTGCCCCTGCACCCCCTCCATCTGATGCCTGAAATGTCAGTAATTATCCCTTTGGTAATAAAAGTAATCCAAGTTAAAGGTCTTTTGATCTAATTGAATGTTACTTTTATGTATTTACTTATTTTTGGCTGCGCTGGGTCTTCGTTACGGTGTGCGGGCTTTGTGTAGTTGCGGTGAGCGGGGGCCACTCTTCGTTGCGGTGCACGGGCTTCTCATTGTGGTGGCTTCTCTTGCTGCAGAGCACAGGCTCTAGGTGCACGGGCTTCAGTAGTTGTGGCATGAGGGCTCTAGAGCGCAGGCTCAGTAGTTGTGGCTCACGGGCTTAGTTGCTCCGCAGCCTGTGGGATCTTCCTGGACCAGGGCTCAAACCTGTGTCCCTTGCATTGGCAGGTGGATTCTCAACCACTGCGTCACTAGGGAAGTCCCTATGTTAAATTTTTATATTAGATTTTTTTTTAGAATTTATTTAAATATAAGATGCCTTTTACTGTGTATAAAACAAATAAGCTACAAGGATATATTGCACAGCACAGGGAATATAGTCAATATTCTACAATGACTTTACTTTTTATTTTTTTAATATTTTGGCTGTGCTGGGTCTTAGTTGCAGTACACGGGCTCCTAGTTGCGGCATGCGGACTCTTAGTTGCGGCATGCATGCAGGATCTAGTTACCCAACCAGGGATCGAACCCAGGCCCCCTGCATTGGGAGCATGGAGTCCTACCCACTGGGCCACCGGAGAAGTCCCACAATAACTTTAAATAGAGTATAATCTATAAAAATATGGAATGTTATCATCTGAAACTAATAATAGTGTAAGTCAACTATACTTCAATTAAAGATAAATTAATGATAAATAAATAAATATTAGATGTTTTTAAATGACAGCTTCTACAGGGTTGTATAACACGTCTGTTCTGTGTCTTTTGGGTGACGGTCAGTCACGTGCAGCCCCGGGAGGGGACACAGGAGAAGCTCAGGGAATCAAAGTGTATGGTTGCCGCAGGTCCTCGATACAGGAAGCACAGCCCGTGGAGCAGGATCATGTGGGGAAGCCTCAGGATGGTCAGGAGACAGAAAGCAAGAGCAAAGGGAAAACCAAGGCCAGAGCCTGTACTGGGCATTCCCGAGAAGCCAAGGCAGGGCAGGGGAAACAGTTCACAATTGGCTAGTTGCAATCATTTCTTCGGGCTCTAAAGTAAACGGGTGGTCCCAGATGCCTGGTACCTGGCCTTGGGGTGATTAAGGCGGAGGAATGTGGCCTGCGGATGTGCAAGGTCCAGAGAGAGAAAGTGTGGCCCTGGCCGGGTGAGTTTGCATGTCACAGGCAAGCTGGGCTGAGCCCTTTGCTGTCTCAAAGGACTGGCCACACCAGGGAGGGGCAGTCTCTACGCAGCCAGAAAGGTTTTATAAGGTGTCAAAACATAATGTACAGGGCTTCCCTGGTGGCGCAGTGGTTGAGGGACGGGTTCGTGCCCCGGTCCGGGAGGATCCCACGTGCCGCGGAGTGGCTGGGCCCGTGAGCCATGGCCGCTGAGCCTGCGCGTCCGGAGCCTGTGCTCCGCAACGGGAGAGGCCACAACAGTGAGAGCCCCGCGTACCGCAAAAAAAACAAAAACAAAAACAGAAAAACATAATGTACAGAAAATTTAAAAATATATACAATACAAAGTCAAACAGAAGCATAAAAATGAAACATTAACAAACTTACCCATCCCCTCCCTCACCCCGTTCTGCAATTCCATCTCATCTGAAGTAGAGTTAGCACTTTGGTGTGTGTTCTTCCAGGCTTTTCTCTCTTTGCAAACATATGCAAACAAACATATGCAAACAAACATACTGACTCCAACATAAGAATGTTTATAAACGTGGAGTCACACTCTGTACATCTCTCTGCTGCTTATGCTTTCACTTGACTATATTTCATGAACAGCCCTCCACATTAATACTTGTAGGTATAACTCATTACTGTTGGTATATGCTTTCTCTTTTATAGGATGATTTTCTAATTTATTCAACCACTGTGTCTTTATAGATGTGTAGGTTATTTTCAGTTGTTGGGTTTTTTTTAATAACTACATGTGTGCTTTAATACACATCCTGGTGCATAAATCCCCATGTTCCAATGCTTTTATTTCCCCATGAGATTGTTGGACCAATGAATGCATTGTAAACGTGAATAGATATAATCCATAGCATCAGATTTTTTTTCCAAAATGTTTTAGCAGTTGAAACCAATGTCTGCAGTATGGAAGTTTACCACATTCTGATCAGCTCTGGCTGTTCTAAATGTTTTCATTTTTATAAATCTGATAGGTGATAATGGTTTCATTATTTTTCTAATTTATTTTTCTCTTGACTATTAATAACACTGAACATCTCAAACAAAGAGCTTCTCTATTCAATTTTATAAGAACACTAAGAACTGTGGTTTTCTCCTGGTCTCTTATGAAGATTTGTTCCCCCTGAAGAAGCTGGTTGAGTTACAGCATATCACACATAAGAGCTGATTTTGCTCTTTTTCCTGCAAGTCTGCATTATACATCTTCTGTCTCCCTGGAATGAGATGAAATAAAAGTCTGGCCTTTTCCAAGTTCATTTGATTCAGGCTGTGTATAGGAATTTTGAAAAATTCTGTTTGTTATTATCTCATCTTGGAAAATAATGAAAAGAGAACAGCTGACAGCCTCTCGCTTCTGAATGTTGTCGTAATGTATTTTCTTGGAGGAAATAACATTGAATACATTTAGCTATTGAACATACTTGGTTTAAAACATACCATCATTTTGTGCTGTCACTGAGACCTGATGACACCAGTGTTTTGTGGTTTGGGTACCGTTAAGCCTTGTCTTGCTTAAGCAGGAAGAATCAGGGAACAAAAATCATTAAGCCCTGGTCTCTGTGAGTGAGTCTAAGGTAAATATACCTGTGAGAGCTACGCACTTACTTCTGATGTAGTGGCCTTAGCAGGGAGATTGGCAAGGTGGCAGTGGGCTTATTTTAATAGCCAGGACCTGTGCCCTAGATCCGTGTAAGGGGGGTGATGCTGAGGTGGTAGTATTAGTCAGTGTTCTCCAGAGAAGCAAAACCAATAGGATCTCTCTCTCACCCGCTCTCTCCCTCATCTGTCTGTCTATCTATCTATCTATCTCTCTGTCTATCTGGAGGTTTAAGGAATTGGCTCATGCAGTTGCGAAGCTGACAAGTCTTAAATTTATACCACAAGCCAGTAGACTGGAAATTCAGGTAAAAGTGGATTTGCAGTTTGGGGTCCGAAGGCTGGAAACTCAGGCAGAATTTCTTCTTCTCCAGGAAACCTCAGTCTTAGCTTTTAAGGCCTTCAACAGATTGGATGGGGCACATTACGGAGGGTAATCTGCTTTAAAGTCAACTGATTGTAAATGTTAATCACATCAAATAAGACTACCTTTACAGTAATATCTAGATTAGTGTTTGACCGAACAGCTGAGCACCATATTCTTGCCAAGTTGACACACAAAATTAACCATCACTGTTGTGTATCATTTGCTTCAGAGGCGTTCAAATGACACAACCACTATTCTTTTCTCTATGGAGCAAGCAATTTAAAGTGGAGCCTGGCTGCAGTCCAGCTGTGTTCCAGGAGAGATTTCTAATGTCCCATTCATTTCTAGCACATCTACCCCCATGAGCAGCAAATGCAGAGACCATGAATATATCCTGCTTTAGGGAAAAGGTAGGAAAATATGAAGAGAATGCTTGATTCTTCTATTCTCCCACCTTCCTTCTTTTCCTCCTTTGTCCACTTAACCCAATAAACTGACCTCTTTTTCTTTTTAAAGTAGCTGGTGTTAAGAGTGCTCAATTGAAATGGAATAAAGCATTCTTTTCTTGGCATAATTCTTCTAGCTAATGGGAAAAAACATTCTGGGCCATATGGATAATTTTAAGTAAAATTTGCACCTGAGTCATTGGCCTTAGCATCTATATACTTTTTTAAAGATTTATTTATTTGTTTGTTTGTTTGTTTTTGGCTGCACTGGGTCTTAGTCGCAGCAAGCAAGGTCTCCGTTGAGGCATGCGGGCTCTTCGTTGCGGGCTTCTCTCTAGTTGTGGCGTGGGCTCCTGGGCTCATGGGCTCTTGTAGTTGTGGCGTGCGGGCTTAGCTGCCCTGCAGCATGTGAGATGTTAGTTCCCTGACCAGGGATCGAACCCGCGTCCCCTGCATTGGAGGGAAGGTTCTTTACTGCTGGACCACCAGGGAAATCCCTAGCATTTATACTGATGAAATATATTGGAGAACTTAAAAAAGTCCACTTCTACTTCACTTGTGTAATTAAAAAAAATAACGGACTGAGGTGAAATTAATGTAACATAAATTATTTTAAAGTGAACAATTCATTAGCATTTAGCACATTCACAGTGTTGTGCAAACACCACCTCTCTCTAGTTCCAAAACATTTCCATCATTCCAGAGTGAAACTTTATCCATTAAGCCATTTCTCCCCACTCCCCATTCCTGTCAGCTCTTGGCACCCACTAATCTAGGTTCTATGGCTATGGATTTATCCATTCTGGATAGTTCTTATAAATGGAATCATACATATGTGACATTTTGTGTCTGGCTTCTTTAACTCAGCATAATGTTTTGGAAGTCCATCGATAGTGTAGCATACATCAGTACTTCATTTCTTTCAATAGCTGAATAATATCCACTTAATATATATAGCACAATTTGTTCATTTACCTGATGATGGGCATTTGGGTTGTTTCCACCTTTTGGCTATCGTGAATAGTGCTGCTATGAACACGTGTGTACATGTTCTTGTTTGAGTACCTGGTTTCAGTTCTTTTGGGTATATATCTAGGAGTGGAATTGCGGGGTCATATAACTTTTTGAGGAACTGTCAAACTGTCTTCCACAGTGGCTGAACCATTTTACATTCTCATCAGCAATGTATGAAGGCTCCAATTTCTCCACATCTCATTTAACATTTGTTGTATTTTGTTTTGTTTTCAAAATGTATTTCATTCTAGCCACCCTAGTGGGTGTGAAGTGGTACCTCATTGTGATTTTGATTTACATTTCCTTAACGACTAATAATGTTTTGTATCTCTTCATGTGCACTTGTGTAATTTTAGTATTGTAATTCCATCCTCAATTCTAGGTACATGGCAGGGTTTCTCATCTGGTGTGGTATACATAGCATAGGTCACACATATGCCAAATTATTGACCCCCTCAGCCCTTGGGGCTGCTGGGGGAGACTTTAGATGGTCAGAGTCCCTGGGGTCATTCATCTCAGGCTGTAAGCAGACTCCTCCACTTTCTCCATCATTCTCTATGTGTGCCAGTATGTGAATAATTTTGGAGGTACTGCTCTTTGGGGGTGTAGGAAACCAGAGTCCTCTTGATCCATCTTAGTTAAGTGGACAACAAACTGACTCTGAGCTGTTTTACAGCATTGGAATTCGTTTAATTTTTTTCAGAAATCATAACAACTTTCTGTAATGGCTCACTAAGAATAGCCATTCTTAGACTATGTTCCTAAAATAGGGCTATATATTAATGTAATTAGAAAAGTCTAGTGATATATTACAACAATCATGGTAAGTCATTTAACTTTGGAGAATTTTAATCTTCAAAATAGCATACAACATATGCATACTTTAAATACTAAAATGCAAAGCATTTAAAATACAAATACTATGTATTTGTTTTATATCATGACTTATGAGAGATAGATGTTTTGGATAAAATCCCAGTTCTAGGCAGTGTGAGGATCATCCGTCCAAGGTTAACATCTTAAGGCAATGGTTAATGCCAGATATTTCAATAGTTTAGCTTATGAGATATTTCATATACCTGGTGCTTAATTAATAGTACTGTCTTTGAATGGCATTGGGAATCATAATTCAAATGAGCTCACAACATAATACCTTATTTAGAGTTATGTAGAAGAGCATTTAGTTGCATTTTAAAGTCCTTCTGAAGCTTCCTCTGACAGGGACTAGATGTTATCATGTCTGGCTTCTGGGCAGTAAGTAAAAAAATGTGCAACTGGATGCTCTTGGTGATGAAGAAGGCATTGAGACAGGCCCTTCAATCAGAGTCTCCAGCCTAATCCACTCCTGGAGGGCAAAGAGAAAGAGTTGATACCTGTTAGATTTTGTGAATCAATGGAAACATCATCTGAAACAAAATTCAGACACTCAACCTCAAGGGTCATGTTGACCAAGTCAACCCGCCATTTCAGGTTCTTCTGGGTCTTAATCCAAAGCTCCTTTCCCCACCCAGGACATTTCTATGCTCAGAGAAAATAGAAAACCTCCCCTCCCCAAACATAGCCATTTCGTGCTAGTTATATCAGATTAAAATGAACATCATAGACAATATATTGTCAACGCAACCTAGAACATAAAGATTACTAAAGAAGACAATAGGAAGTGTCTCAACAAGGCAATTAGCAACCTGATTGGTAAACTGTTGCAAACTGCACTACAAATGCAGACACCATGGTTCTTCTCTCAACCCTGGTTTAGAGCCCTTCAAAATTCAGAACTGAGGGAAATGGACATCTTCTAGTTCTGGAACCACCCTAGTATCAGTATGAGCCCGGTAAACACACAACTTTTGGAAAAAGAGTCAATGCCAGTCACAACCAGGAAGGAAAATCTATTGGATAAAATACATTTAAGATGAAAATTTCCTAATTATCTACAGGATGACTAGCACCAAGGAATGTTTACAGGCAGATAGAAACTATAGGCAATCTGCTCTTTCTTATGGCAAATTGCAACAGACAGAACTCTCCCACAGGAGCTGAACATGTCCACATGCCATCCCAAACACAGCTTCCCTGCATTTCTTAATAACGCTGTTTTACTGAAGAAATTAAGTTATACTATTCTGTCATTAGCAAAATAACAATATGCATGGAAATGACAGAAAGCCTGACTTCTGGAGAATATCTGCAAATAAATAATCAATCCTCTTGTGAAACCAATGCTAGAATATTATTACCTAGTTTAATGGCCTTTTGTCCTAAAATCAAATCTCATGAGAACCAGTGGCTAGAGGAAAAAAGTAGCAAAGGAAAAAGAAATAAAACAAAAACAACAGTATCAACAACAGAATCCTTATTTATAGCATCATTCTGTGCTAGCATGAGAACACTTATTTAAAAAATATCTTACCAGGATAGCAGAAACGGTTTTTCAAGTGGTAAGGAACATTTTGTTATAAACACTTTCTACCCGCAGTAGAATGCAAGAAATTGAAGGCACAGTAAAATCAACCCAAAGGTCAAATTATCCAAGTGATGTCTGTGAAATTAATGTATTTGCATTAGCTCATGTATATGAAAACATTAGTATCTGCTAACCTTGAGTTTAGAAAGAACCAATGATGGATGTTTAAGAAATGAGAATACAGCCAGGTGTCAGTGCTGTGCTTCTGAGGTGGGAGAGGCAACTTCAGGACATTAGTCCACAAGAGAACTCCCAGCTCCACATAATATCAAATGGAGAAAATCTCCCAGAGATCTACATCTCAACACCAACACCCAGCTTCACTCAACGACCAGCAAGATACAGTGCTGGACACCCTATGCCAAACAACTAGCAAGACAGGACCACAACCCCACCCATTAGCAGAGAGGCTGCCTAAAATCATAATAAGGCCACAGACATCCCAAAATACACCACCAGACGTGGACCTGCCCACCAGAAAGACAAGATCCAGCCTCATCCACCAGAACACAGGCACTAGTCCCCTCCACCAGGAAGCCTACACAACCCACTGAACCAACTTTACCCACTGGGGACAGACACCAAAAACAACGGGAACTACGAACATGCAGCCTGCAAAAAGGAGACCCCAAACAAAGTAAGATAAGTAAAATGAGAAGACAGAAAACCACACAGCAAATGAAGGAGCAAGATAAAAACCCACCAAACCTAACAAATGAAGAGGAAATAGGCAGTCTACCTGAAAAAGAATTCAGAATAATGATAGTAAAGATGATCCAAAATCTTGGAAATAAAATAGAGAAAATGCAAGAAACATTTAACAAGGACCTAGAAGAACTAAAGAGGAAACAAGCAACGATGAACAACACAATAAATGAAATTAAAAATACTCTAGAAGGGATCAATAGCAGAATAACTGAGGCAGAAGAACGGATAAGTGACCTGGAAGATAAAATAGTGGAAATAACTACTGCAGGGCAGAATAAAGAAAAAAGAATGAAAAGAACTGAGGACAGTCTCAGAGACCTCTGGGACAACATTAAATGCACCAACATTCGAATTATAGGGGTCCCAGAAGAAGAAGAGAAAAAGAAAGGGACTGAGAAAATATTTGAAGAGATTATAGTTGAAAACTTCCCTAATATGGGAAAGGAAATAGTTAATCAAGTCCCGGAAGCACAGATAGTCCCATACAGGATAAATCCAAGGAGAAACACGCCAAGACACATATTAATCAAACTATCAAAAATTAAATACAAAGAAAAATTATTAAAAGCAGCAAGGGAAAAACAACAAATAACACACAAGGGAATCCCCATAAGGTTAACAGCTGATCTTTCAGCAGAAATTCTGCAAGCCAGAAGGGAGTGGCAGGACATATTTAAAGTGATGAAGGAGAAAAACCTACAACCAAGATTACTCTACCCAGCAAGGATCTCATTCAGATTTGATGGAGAAATTAAAACCTTTATAGACAAGCAAAAGCTGAGAGAGTTCAGCACCACCAAACCAGCTTTACAACAAACGCTAAAGGAACTTCTCTAGGCAAGAAACACAAGAGAAGGAAAAGACCTACAATAACAAACCCAAAACAATTAAGAAAATGGGAATAGGAACATAAATATCGATAATTACCTTAAATGTAAATGGATTAAATGCTCCCACCAAAGACACAGACTGGCTGAATGGATACAAAAGCAAGACCCATATATGTGCTGTCTACAAGAGACCCACTTCAGACCTAGGGACACATACAGACTGAAAGTGAGGGGATGGGAAAAGATATTCCATGCAAATGGAAACCAAAAGAAAACTGGAGTAGCAACTCTCATATCAGACAAAATAGACTTTAAAATAATGGCTTTTACAAGAGACAAAGAAGGACACTACATAATGATCAAGGAATTGATCCAAGAAGAAGATATAACAATCGTAAATAATTATGCACCCAACATAGGAGCACCTCAATACATAAGGCAAGTACTAACAGCCATAAAAGGGGAAATCGACAGTAACACATTCATAGTAGGGGACTTTAACACCCCTACTATGGACTTTCACCAATGGACAGATCATCCAAAATGAAAATAAATAAGGAAACACAAGCTTTAAATGATACCTTAAACAAGATGGACTTAATTGATATTTATAGGACATTCCATCCAAAAACAACAGAATACACATTTTTCTCAAGTGCTCATGGAACATTCTCCAGGATAGATCATATCTTGGGTCACAAATCAAGCCTTGGTAAATTTAAGGAAATTGAAATCATATCAAGTATCTTTTCTAACCACAACGCTATGAGACTAGATATCAATTACAGGAAAAAATCTGTAAAAAATACAAGCACATGGAGGTTAAACAATACACTACTTAATAACCAAGAGATCACTGAAGAAATCAAAGAGGAAATCAAAAAATACCTAGAAACAAACGACAAGGAAAACACGACGACCCAAAACCTATGGGATGCAGCAAAAGCAGTTCTAAGAGGGAAGTTTATAGCAATACAATCCTACCTTAAGAAACAAGAAACATCTCAAATAAACAACCTAACCTTACACCTAAAGCAATTAGAGAAAGAAGAACAAAAAACCCCCAAAGTTAGCAGAAGGAAAGAAATCATAAAGATCAGATTAGAAATAAATGAAAAAGAAATGAAGGAAACGATAGCAAAGATCAGTAAAGCTAAAAGCTGGTTCTTTGAGAAGATAAACAAAACTGATAAACCATTAGCCACACTCATCAAGAAAAAAAGGGAGAAGATTCAAATCAGTAGAATTAGAAGTGAAAAAGGAGAAGTAACAACGAACACTGCAGAAATACAAAAGATCATGAGAGATTACTACAAGGCAACTCTATGCCAATAAAATGGACAACCTGGAAGAAATGCACAAATTCTTAGAAATTCACAACCTTCTGAGACTGAGCCAGGGAGAAATAGAAAATATGAACAGACCAATCACAAGCACTGAAATTGAAACGGTGATTAAAAATCTTCCAACAAACAAAAGCCCAGGACCAGATGGATTCACGGGCAAATTCTATCAAACATTTAGAGAAGAGCTAACACCTATCCTTCTCAAACTCTTCCAAAATGTAGCAGAAGGAGGAACACTCCCAAATTCATTCTGTAAGGCCACCATCACCCTGATACCAAAACCCGACAAAGATGTCACAAAGAAAGAAAACTACAGGCCAATATCACTGATGAACATAGATGCAAAAATCCTCAACAAAATACTAGCAAACAGAATCCAACAGCACATTAAAAGGATCATACACCATGACCAAGTGGGGTTTATTCCAGGAATGCAAGGATTCTTCAATATATGCAAGTCAATCAACGTGATACACCATATTAACAAATTGAAGGAGAAAAACCATATGATCATCTCAATCGATGCAGAGAAAGCTTTTGACAAAATTCAACACCCATTTATGATAAAAACCCTCCAGAATGTAGGCATAGAGGGAACTTTCCTCAGCATGATAAAGGCCATATATGAGAAACCCACAGCCAACGTCGTCCTCAATGGTGAAAAACTGAAAGCATTTCCACTAAGATCAGGAACAAGACAAGGTTGCCCACTATCACCACTCTTATTCAACATAGTTTTGGAAGTTTTAGCCACAGCAATCAGAGAAGAAAAGAAAAGAAAAGGAATCCAAACCAGAAAAGAAGAAGTAAAGCTGTTGCTGTTTGCAGATGACATGATACTATACATAGAAAATCCTAAAGATGCTACCAGAAAACTACTAGAGCTAATCAATGAATTTGGTAAAGTAGCAGGATAGAAAATTAATGCACAGAAATCTCTGGTGTTCCTATACACTAATGATGAAAAATCTGAAAGTGAAATTAAGAAAACACTCCCATTTACCACTGCAACAAAAAGAATAAAATATCTGGGAATAAACCTACCTAAGGAGACAAAAGACCTGTATGCAGAAAATTATAAGACACTGATGAAAGAAATTAAAGATGTTACAAATAGATAGAGAGATATACCATGTTCTTGGATTGGAAGAATCAACATTGCGAAAATGACTCTACTACCCAAAGCAATCTACAGAGTCAATGCAATCCCTATCAAACTACCACTGGCATTTTTCACAGAACTAGAACAAAAAATTTCACAATTTGTATGGAGACACAAAAGACCCCGAATAGCCAAAGCAATCTTGAGAACGAAAAACGGAGCTGGAGGAATCAGGCTCCCTGACTTCAGACTATACTACAAAGCTACAGTAATCAAGACAGTATGGTACTGGCACAAAAACAGAAATATAGATCAATGGAACAGGATAGAAAGCCCAGAGATAAACCCACACACATACGGTCACCTTATCTTTGGTAAAGGAGGCAGGAATGTACAGTGGAGAAAGGAAAGCCTCTTCAGTAAGTCGTGCTGGGAAAACTGGACAGGTACATGTAAAAGTATGAGATTAGAACACTCCCTAACACCATACACAAAAATAAGCTCAAAATGGATTAAAGACCTAAATGTAAGGCCAGAAACTATCAAACTCTTAGAGGAAAACATAGGCAGAACACTCTATGACATAAATCACAGCAAGATCCTTTTTGACGCACCTCCTAGAGAAATGGAAATAAAAACAAAAATAAACAAATGGGACCTAATGAAACTTCAAAGCTTTTGCACAGCAAAGGAAACCCTAAACAAGACCAAAAGACAACCCTCAGAATGGGAGAGAATATTTGCAAATGAAGCAACTGACAAAGGATTAATCTCCAAAATTTATAAGCAGCTCATGCAGCTCAATAACAAAAAAACAAACAACCCAATCCAAAAATGGGCAGAAGACCTAAATAGACATTTCTCCAAAGAAGATATACAGACTGCCAACAAACACATGAAAGAATGCTCAACATCATTAATCATTAGAGAAATGCAAATCAAAACTACAATGAGATATCATCTCACACCAGTCAGAACGGCCATGATCAAAAAATCCAGAAACAATAAATGCTGGAGAGGGTGTGGAGAAAAGGGAACCCTCTTGCATTGTTGGTGGGAATGTAAATTGATACAGCCACTGTGCAGAACAGTATGGAGGTTCCTTAAAAAACTACAAATAGAACTACCATAATACCCAGCAATCCCACTATTGGGCATATACCCTGAGAAAACCATAATTCAAGAAGAGTCATGTACCAAAATGTTCATTGCAGCTCTATTTACAATAGCCAGGAGATGGAAGCAACCTAAGTGTCCATCATCAGATGAATGGGTAAAGAAGATGTGGCACATATATACAATGGAATATTACTCAGCCATAAAAAGAAACAAAATTGAGCTATTTGTAATGAGGTGGATAGACCTAGAGTCTGTCATACAGAGTGAAGTTAGTCAGAAAGAGAAAGACAAATACCGTATGCTAACACATATATATGGAATTTAAGAAAACAAAATGTCATGAAGAACCTTGGGGTAATACAGGAATAAAGACACAGACCTACTAGAGAATGAACTTGAGGATATGGGGAAGGGGAAGGGTAAGCTGCGACAAAGCGAGAGAGAGGCATGGACATATATACACTACCAAATGTAAAATAGATAGCTAGTGGGAAGCAGCTGCATAGCACAGGGGGATCAGCTTGGTACATTGTGACTGCCTGGAGGGGTGGGATAGGGAGGGTGGGAGGGAGGGAGACGCAAGAGGGAAGAGATATGGGAACATATGTATATGTATAACTGATTCACTTTGTTATAAAGCAGAAACCAACACACCATTGTAAAGCAATTATACTCCAATAAAGATGTAACAAAAAATAAAATAAAAAATAAAAAGTCTAGCATCCAAAAAACTAAAAATAGAGTTACCATATGACCCAGCAATCCCACCACTGGGCATCTACCCAGAGAAAACCATAATTCAAAAAGACGCATGCACCCCAATGTTCATTGCAGCACTATTTACAATAGCCAGGTCACGGAAGCAACCTAAATGCCCACTGACAGACAATTGGATAAAGAAGATGTGGTACATATATACAATGGAATATTACTCAGCCATAAAAAGGAACGAAATTGGGTCATTTGTAGAGACGTGGATGGATCTAGAGACTGTCATACAGAGTGAAGTAAGTCAGAAAGAGAAAAACAAATATCGTATATTAACGCATATATGTGGAACCTAGAAAAATGGTACCGATGAACCGGTTTGCAGGGCAGAAATAGAGCCACAGATGTAGAGAACAAACGTATGGACACCAAGGGGGTAAAGTGGTGGTGGTGTGATGAATTGGGAGATTGGAATTGACATGTATACACTGATGTGTATAAAATGGATAACGAATAACAACCTGCTGTATAAAAAGATAAATACAATTCTAAAATTCATAAAGAAAAACCCATGCTGTCGATGAACCTCCTATTCATCAGTACGTCACCAGCTCACAGATAATCAATTTATTTTTATAATGTACTCATAAATCAGCTTGATGGATTTTCTCCTTATAATGAGCAGAATATTATGCATATCAGGGACAGGCAAATTAATCATTAACCTAGGGGTCATGGAAAATTAATTTAGAGTGAGTTGACAGCTGTCGTGTGGGTCATTATTACCTTGTTAGAGACAAAGCTTGCTGATATTTCTTTAATACTACTGTGAGATAACAGAAAAAATATATATTTGGGTCTCTGCCCGAGTTCCTGCAACAGAGCTCCTAAAACTCTTGCAATTTCCTACTGATAAGAGCACTGAGAACATCTTCTGTTCTAATATTTGGTCTTTGAGCCCCCATCCTGACACAGAGTTCCTAAACCCCTTGCAATTTCCTGGATGAAAACAGTGTCCTTTGTTCTAATAACATGACTCTTGGTGGGTTCCTGAATGGGGGCTGGTCACCAGAAAGACCAAGCCATGATTAGAAACTTAGAATTTTCAGCACCATCCCCTTCTGCAGCGAGGGAAGAGGGGATACAAGTGGAGTTAATGATTGATCATCCCTGTGTGATAAAGCCCTCCATGAAAATTCCAATAGTTTGGGGTTTGAAGAGCTTCTAGGTGGTGGCCACGTGGAGGCGCTGGGAGAGTGGCACACCTGCACAGGGCATGAAAGCTCCGCCCCTTCCCACACACCTGTCCTACACATCTCTTCCACCTGGGTGTTCATCTGTGTCCTTTATCATATCCTTTTAAAATAAACTGGTAAACAGTAAATAAACTGTTTTCCTGAGTCTGTAAGCTGCTCTAGCAAATTAATGAAACCTGAGAAGGGATCATGGGAACTTCTGATGTATAGCCAATTGCTCAGAAGCACAAGTGACAAACTGGCTTTGCTATCGGCGTCTGAAGTGGGATGAGGGCAGTCTTGCGGGATGGAGCCCTTAACCTGTGGAACCTGATGCCATCTCCCAGTAAATGGTGTCAGATTTGAGTTATTAAATTGTAGGACCCCCAGCTAGTGTTGCATAGAATGGCTTGAAACTCCCACGCGGTAGTGTCCGTAGCGTTCTGAGTGTGATGGTTGTGTGAAAGTAAAGGAGAGACACAGTCAGTAGTGTAGGTTTTTGCTACACAAGTACCGTATTATAGTTTTTAATGTTAATGAAAAGTACCACAGGCTTTATAGCCAGGGTTATTATTATCACTTTGTAGATAATTAAGTTGTGTTTCTACATCTTAACAAAATAATTTTTATCATTGAGTATTGGTATTAGAGTCTCATGTGTGTTCAGTAGTTGTCATGTGGCCAGAGAGAGTTCATGGAGTCTCTCTAGTGTCTAATTTATTAGAATTTTGGCGTTACGTCTGTTTGACACAAAATTGAGTAACTTCAGAGTGTAAAAGTTACCTAGAGACACTCCAACATCATTTTGTAATTTTACAGATAATTTTACAAACGAAGGAATTTGAGCGTAGAAATGTGATGTAATTAGTACAGAATCACAGTTAGCGGAAGAGCTAAATGCAGGATCCAGGCGTTGGACTCTGGTCCCCAAGCTCTTCCTTAAAATGTAAGGAGTGAGTGAAGGAGCTCCCTCTGAGGGAGGCCTGTCCAGGATATCATCAACTAGAGCAAGAATTCAGCATTCATAACACTGAGAGGCTGCAGGTAGTAATTTTAAGGAGAATAAGAAAAGTATATTGACTTGCATTTGACAACTCTGACTTTACTTTCTCTAAACTTATTTGCATTTGTAGCCATTGCAAACCTAACCAGAGCATTAGAAATATGTTTTTATTGGCAGAGATCTCATTTTTCAAATGGCGTCATTTTGTAACTCTGTTATCAAGCTATCAATTTAATCTACAAAATCGATTAAAATTATGTTTTGATACTTTCTTGGTTTTTTGTCTTGTGGGTTGGTTGGTTGGTTGTTAGGTTGTGATTCATTTATTTTTGTTTGTGGTCTAATATCAGTGCTGCCTGGGATATGGCAAGTTTGCTAATGATGCTAATTAAGTTTACATGTTATTTAGTTTTTCCTTTTTTAATCGCCGACACTCCACCTTGATGTTGAACTGCTCATTGCACCACGGAGCTCAGAAATATGCTCCTTTTTGTACGTGAAGTATGTCCACTTAGCATGTAGAATTAGCATGGGTTTAGTTCCTTTCAGACATTTTATGTTCGACTGTACAAAAGCACAATGAAACTAACCAGGGTTCAGAAGATGTTTTTATAGAGCAGAAATAATGAGCCTGATTCTCTGACTCACAGGCTATAGATGGATCCCACTGTCAGGTTAGCAACAGAGGAAGAAAGAAAACAATTTTCTCTTGCCGTTGGTCAGGAACAGGTGGTAACCTCCTTGTTTCTTCTATCCCCAGAGCCTACTGCGTCCCGGAGAGTAGAGCTGCCCCCTCAAGCCCCTGGGCACCGACTTCCCAGCCTGACCGCTGTTCAGCCAAGCTCTTGTGATGCAGCTCAGAGGGCGACACGATTCTCAGGAGCCAGAGCCTTGGAACAGCTGCCAGGCAAGGCCTCCTTTCATTGGCTGTTCCCCTCCCGTGGATATGAGGGGCTCCTCCGAGCTCGTAGACACTGGCGGCGTCCTTGTGATCATCATCTCGAACAAAGGAGCAAGTGAGTTTTTGTTTGTTTGTTTTTACTGTCAATTATTGTTCATCCATTTAGGGCTGAGATTGAGTTTTTTGGGTTTTTTTGTTTTTTTTGCGGTACGCGGGCCTCTCACTGTTGTGGCCTCTCCCGTTGCAGCCTCTCCCGTTGCGGAGCACAGGCTCCGGACGCGCAGGCTCAGTGGCCATGGCTCACGGGCCCAGCCGCTCCGCAGCACGTGGGATCTTCCCGGACCGGGGCACGAACCCGTGTCCCCTGCATCGGCAGGTGGACTCTCAACCACTGCGCCACCAGGGAAGCCCTGAGATTGAGTTTTTAAATCATAGTAGATGACTTTGAAGAAGCTAAGGGCCAAAAGACTTTTCCCCAAGGTCTGTAACCAGCTAGTGGCAGAGTTTGCATTTATTCCTCTTTCTACCACACCACCCTTTATTTCTTTCTCTCTACAGTGTCTACATACTAGTTGCTCAATAGACAGTTACTGGTTTAATTTGATTCAGTTAAGTTAATCATCATATGTGTTAACCTCATCATAGCATTTGGTCTCTGCCCCAAATCTTATGCCCAGGGAGTAACTCCAGCTCAGACACGAGCTCCCTCCACCCTCCTCTGGAGGCCCGCTGGAGCTGTGGGAAAGCTCAGGCTCCCATTCCTGCATCCTTGAGACCTAGCAATGGTGCAGCAGAGGAGAACCATCCCCCATGACTGTCTAACCAACCCCTCTGGGTTTTGTTCACCTTCTCTGGGAGCTATTCATCCACCCTAGGGTGTGGAGCTGAAAACAAATCAGTCAGTCGACTCGTGGTCAACGACCATTTTCTGGTGCCTCCTCTGCGCCTGGTAGAGTGCTGGGCCCTGGGAATATAGCGATACAAGATGTGGCTCTTTCCTGCAAGGGGCTGAAGGATGGGGGGCTGTGGCTGGCCGGGCCCAAGCCTTCTTAGGCCTGATGAGCAGAATGCAGACCTGCCTTATCTGCAAGTAGCTAGAGCCTGGAGAGCCATCCTGATAATTTACAAGGCAAGTTCATGAACTTCCCATCAAGCTTGTGACTGGTGGTTTCCTTTTCCCACCCAAGACTCCTGTTGGGGCACCTCTGTGAGGACTGGGTGGGGCAGTGAGAGGTGAGGCCACTCTCCTGCGTGCTTGTACGGGTTTCCCCCGCTGTCCGAAAGCGGAGCGTTCCTACGAAACCTTTCCTAAGCCGAAACGGCGTAAAGGGAAGAAGCAATTACCTTAGGACACATCTTATTAACAGATGCTCAGAATACGTCAGGATGAAGCACAGATGCCCACAGACACAGTTCAAAGCTTATGGTGGCTTGATGCTGAGATGCTGAGTGTGGTTCCCAGGGAAGGGGCCTCGTGGGACCACTCCAGGTGCACGGGGTGCATGCTGCCTCTATAAAGGCTGCTGCAAAACACATGCTGAACGCTAATTTTCGCTTTTTGCCTTTTTTCGTAAAAGAGAATATCCTCTTCAGACTTATTTTGGTTACGGAAAACAGGTACTAACGCAGGCCTTTTGTAAAAGCGAAGTGTTTAAGTGGTGTAAAGTGAATTTTCGAAAAGCCAGCATACCTAGATCTAGATCTGTTACACAGCCTCGTTACAGATTTGAATTTCACAAAAGTGAAAGCAACTGAAATCCTATTTGTCATTCTTTCCCATCTTTGATCTCGGACCGGCTATTTATTGCCTGCTGCAGGTCATTTGGAGTCAGTAGGGTGGATAAGAATAACTTGCACTGTAGCAGGAGTAAGAAGAGTGGGATAAAGGTCGGCTTGCCTAGCCACCAGGAGGCCTGCTTCTTTTTTTTTTTTTTTCAATTCTTTTTCATTGTGGTTTATTACGGGATATTGAATATAGTTTCCTGTGCTATACAATAAGACCTTGTTGTTTATCCATTCTATATATAATAGTTTGCATCTGCTAGTTCCAAACTCTCAATCTAACCCTCCCCTGCACCCCTCCTTGGCAACCACAAGTCTGTTCTCTGTCTGTGAGTCTGTTTCTGTTTCGTAGATAAGTTCATTCATTTCATATTTTAGACTCCATATATAAGTGATATCAAGTGGTATTCGCCTTCTTTCTGACTTAACTTCACTTAGTATGATAATCTCTAGGTCCATCTATGTGGCTGCAAATGGCAAAATTTCATTCTTTTTTATGGCTGAGTAGTATTCCATTGTACATATGTACCACATCTTCTTTATGCATTCATCTGTCCGTGGACATTTAGATTGTTTCCATGTCTTGGCTATTGTAAACACTGCTGCTATGAACATAGGGGTGCATGTATCTTTTCAACTTATAGTTTTGTCCTGATATGTATCCAGGAGCGGGAATGCTGGATCATATGGTAACTCTATTTTTAGTTTTTTGAGGAACCTCCATTATGTTTTCCATAGTGGCTGCACCACTTTACATTTCTACCAACAGTATAGGAGGGTAACCTTTTCTCCACACCCTCTCCAGCATTTGTTATTTGTAGACTTCTTTAAAAAATTAATCTATTTATTTATTTATTTTATTTTTGGCTGCATTGGGTCTGCATTGCTGCACACGGACTTTCTCTAGTTGCAGCGAGTGGGGGCTACTCTTCGTTGTGGTGCGCAGGCTTCTCATTGTGGTGGCTTCTCTTGTTGTGGAGCACAGGCTCTGGGCAAGCGGGCTTCAGTAGTTGTGGCATGCAGGCTTCAGTAGTTGTGACGCGTGGGCTCAGTAGCTGTGGCTCAAGGGCTCTAGAGCGCAGGCTCAGTAGTTGTGGCGCATGGGCTTAGTTGCTCCGCGGCACGTGGGATCTTCCCGGACCAGGGCTCGAATCCGTGTCCCCTGCATTGGCAGGTGGATTCTTAACCACTGCGCCACCAGGGTGAGCCCTGTAGACTTTTTAATGATGGCCATTCTGACCAGTGTGAGGTGGTACTTCATTGTAGTCTTGATTTGCATTTCTCTAATAATTAGCGATGTTGAGCATGTTTTCATGTGCCTATTTCAGGAGGCCTGCTTCTTGGCCTCCACGTTCTAGCCCAGAGCAGCCAGACTCTGTGCGCTGAACGCACGTGGCATTGTAGGAGGGGATTGAGGTAGAAGACCTTGTGCCACAACCAAGTCCCCCTCTTGGCCAACACCAAATGGAACCAAACACAGATCAATCTGGAGAAGGTTTAGATGGAGGAGAACGTGGTTCAGGCTGCCTATCTGGGGACAAAGGCTGCAGCTTAACTGCTGGTGGTGGCAGTGACTCTAGCCCCTCCTGAGCCTTGTCCCAGCTGCTGTGCTGTCACGGCCATTCTCGGAAATCCCAGGGGTCCCTCCCCATTCATTCCATGGGGAGGTTCCGAGGAAGGGGAGTCCCAGCAGTGGTGGCCTTTCTTCTCCAAAGACTAGCACCACATCTAGACTTGTAGCAGGCGGCTAAGGCAGAGCTGGTGGGAACCATTCACTACGCTACCATCCAGTACATGCTGGTGGGCCTGTGGGGAGTCTCCATTACTGCAGAGATGAGATGCTGTCACCATCAGATGGTGGAGCTGGTGAGTCAGGAACAGAACCCTGGTTTTGAAAAGTGACCTGAGCCTTTGCTAGGGCAACGGGCACAAAGGCTGGTCACAGTGATGTCATCTAAGCTGCATCAAATTAAGGAGCCCTTAAGAGGTCCAAGGCTGAGGAGGGTGTGCCCTTCCTCCCTGGGCACGGAGAGGAGGGGAACTCCTGTTCAAAATGAGTCGGGGCTAAGGAACCTGGACCAGCATTGTCACTTGTGATCGCTTGAGCTCTGTGCATGACCCTTGGGTCCCTACAGAAGCCAAGGGCTGAGGAGGCAGGGGCAGTAATGTGCCTTGTGGGGTACAAGGCAGCCCGTTGAGTGCTGGCGTGGCTCCCCACGGCCCCCACCCCCAGCTGTAGCTAGGAGCTCTCCAACCCGCAGTGTTCCTCACCCCCCGGGGGACCTTGTCTATATCCCTTGAAGAGGCCCCTCGCTGATAATGAGTGAGGCAGTGGGACAGCACCTGCCACTCAATTGTACCCTTCTTCTGAGTATCCTTTGCGCATTTGCAAGCCCTCAAACCTGGACTGGATTTTTGAGTTCTGGCCGAGCACACGCGGGAATCACGTATAAAGCAGAAAACTATTCAAGTTCGGTAAGAGCTGGGTGGGCGATCCGCACCTGCTTTCACAGAAGTGGGTACCAGTGACACCTAACCCAGTCCCAGGTGGGCGACCTGAGGCTCTCAACTCATGCACTGAATTGGGAGAAATGAAAAGTTATTCAAGAGAAGGTAGCTGGGGATGGATGTGTAGGAGAAAGACATTCCAGGCAGAAGGGACAGTGTAAGCAAGGGTGTGGAGTTCAGGGAACTGGTGGTAGGGTTGCTCAGTCTTTATTGGCAAAGTTATTCCCAAGACTCTCAGGAAGTTTCTATTAAGGCATTCAGTCATTCAACAGACATGTATTGAATGCCCACAGTGTACAAGGCAAAAGGCATTAAAAAGGTTAATAAGGCTTGAGAGAAAGAGGTGAGGGAGATTAAGAGGTACAGACTTCCAGCTGCAAAATAAATGAGACATGGGTATGAAATGTACAGGGTGGGGAATATAGAAAACAAGAAAAAAGAGGTGTAAATGTTAAATGTGTCCAGTTTTGTTGCAGAACAGTTATACCTCCGTAAAGCTAAAAAGGTTTTCCCTAATGTTAAAAATTGAAATAAAAAAGTTGATAAGGCTTATTCTCTGTCCTCAAAGAACTCACAATTTAGCAAATATTATTTATGAAGGAACAGATGCAATGATAGACGTTAGAACACAATGTTACAGGAACATGAAGAATGGACTGATTACTTGTGATTAAGCAAGTCAGGAAGGCTTCACAGGGGAAGAGATTTTGAAATTATCAAATAGAATGGGAAAGGGACATTTGCATTGCCAAGATGTTTAAACATGTCCAGACTTATTTTAGTTTGCCCTATTTGTGAGAATGCTTCAACTGTCGAGATGCTTATAAATTAGATGCTAATTAATGAAGTGAAAATGACGCAGGGAAGAGATCCAGATTTCTTTTAGAATGGCAGGGTAGAAAAGAGCTCCTTTCTAACGTTAAGTTATGCAAATAAAACTAACTGCATTTATAATTGTAAGAGAATTGGGAATGTTATTTAATATGTAAATATATTCTAACAGGGAATATTTATAATGCTAACTAATTTTCTACCTAAGATAATGTATATTTATTATCATTCATTTCTAGTTTTTTTGAAATAATTTTCTCCTCAATATTAATGTTTTTCTTCCCTCGTGCATAAATATAGTATATTTGCTCTAGCACAGTTTCTCAAACTTGATGGGCCCTGCTCTGCTTTCATTTTCTATCCCTGCTTTAAAAAAAAATTTTTTTATTGGGTTATAACATACATACCTGCACATATCTTATTAAGGGTATCATTCAATAAATTTTTACACATGGATGTATTTATGTAACTACAATTCAGATTAAAATACAAAGCACTTCCAGAACCTTCCAAGGTTCCTTCGTGCCATCTCCCAATTAATACAAAACTCTGCAGAGGTGACTACTGTTGTGAGTCTTTCACTGTGGATTAGTTTTGCCTGTTTTTGGACTTTATATAAATGGACTTGTAGAGGATATACATTTTTGAGTCTGGCTGCTTTTGCCAACATTATGTCTCTAAGGCTGAACCATGTCCCAGGTAGTTTGTTCTTTTTCCTTGATGTGGTGTTATATTTTATTTATGAATATACCAAACTTACATATCTGTTTCTGTTGATGGCATATTTCCAGTTTGGGGCTATCATGAACAAGTCTTAGAGATGTCATTGGTGGACATATGCATTCATTTCTCCAGGGTAAACAGAGGAGTGGAATTGCTGGGTCATACCATAGATGTATGTTGGACTTTAGTAGAAACTGCTACTGAGTTTTCCAAGTGCAATGATTTAAACTTCTCCTAGCTGGAACGAGAGACTTGGTAATCTCAGTCTTTTTAATTTTAGCCATTCTAGAGAGTGTATAATATAGCTCATTGTTTTGATTTTCATTTCCCTGATGACAATGTTGAGAACCTTTTCATTTGCTTATTGGCCATTTGGATATCCTCTTGGGAAAGCCCTATTTTAATATTTTGCCCATTTTTTAAAAGTTGGGTTGTCCTTTTTTCATTGAACTGTAGGGTTCCTATTTTAAGATGAGTCCTCTGACAGATACGTGTATTGCAAATGTCTTCTCCAGGCCTGTGGTGTGCCTTTCACTCTTTTCATGCTGTCTTTTCGTTGGAAAGAAGTTCTTGACTTTAATAGCCTTCAGATGGGTCAACCTTTTCTCTTGTGGTTAGTGCATCCTGTCCTTTTAAAGAAATATTTGCCTCCTCGAGAGAAAACTTCTAATGAAATGAAGATAAAAATTTTAACATCTCTCATAGAACCCTCAAGCCTCTGTGAATACAAATTTAGAGTCCCATTTGAGAGCCATGCTCTCATATATTGTTATAGAACATTCTATCCTCAGAGAGACAGATCCCCCCCAAAACAACACCAAAATACAAACATGGTAGGATTCCATTTTAAACCAAATAGGCAAGAGGTTTTAACTTTAAAGGAGCAGCTATTCAGAACTGTAAATAAATATAATATAGGTAAATATATAAAATAAATATTTTTGCTCCACTGTGTTTCAAAGATTCAATAATATGAAAAATTTCTGAAAAAAGAGTGTGAGATGAGAAAATCAATTCACTTTAAAGCATCAGAGCAAAACCTTGGTCCTTCCCCTCTCTGCCTAATTAGGCACACTCATCTCTCCCCTTGACCTACTTTTATCACTACTCCAACACACACACACACACACAAACACACACACACGATACTTGTCCCAAGGAAAGAACACAACTGAGATATTTATGGCTTCTGAAACCTGCTCTAACTTGACAGTCCACAAACATAACAGATGGTCTATAATAACTGAACTGTTGTTGAATGTGTCTTTAATGGTTATTTCTTAAAATTTAAAACACATGGAGAGTCATTATTCCCACTAAAGGAGCATACACATATTTTCATTTTCTAGTAAGGCATATTATCATACAATTTTAGATAGACAGATATAGATAGATGGTAGAGAGCAAGGTAGATAGATAACAGATTTCAAATAATTAGGCATATTTAAACACAATTACCATCTGCCATATCGAACATAACTTTTCTAAGTTTCTGAAAAGCTGATAAATGTCAGGGTCTTGGGTAGTAGCATGCCTTTCTTCATGGTACCCCAGAATTCGGAGTACTAGTTCTATATGGATTCTTTGTATAAATGGGAGTTTCATAATCTACAGAACATTTCTCTCTCTAGCAAGGTTCCAACTAGAAATAAAGAGACACACCAAGAGTTTATATGCCTTAACGAGGGTCAGAGCAAATCACTGAAATAATTGAAACTGTATTTTAAAACTTGGCAGAGAGACCTTCTCTTAATGTTCAAAGATAATTCACAATACTAAGACTCTGTATTTTTTTTTTTTTTAGATTCAGTAGTATTTATTTATTTGACCACACCACGCGGCTTGTGGGATCCTAGTTCCCTGACCAGGGATGGAACTCGTGCCCCCTGCAGTGGAAGCAAGGAGTCCTAACCACTTGGACCACCAGGGGATTCCCCTCTGTATTTTTTTGAGTGTGATCTTTTCCCAATTTGTCATGATTATTTTGAGGAAAAAAAAGAACCCTCAGTGCAAGAATATTGTCTTTAGTTTTCTTCATTTGTTCATTCATTTTTAATGCTTCGTTTATAAAAGAAATTTTGTTCATATGTGAATAATAAATGCAACCAAGGGTTACGTATGCTTTGACAGAATGTGGTATGGGGAGCAGTGAGCCTCAAATGAAGAAGGTCATTCCATTTGGGGTGGGGAGGGATTTCGGAAGGCTTTGTAAAAGAGCCATAGAACGACTTTTGAAAGATGTGTAGGTTCTTCACTTATCCATGTCCGCTCTTCCTTGACTTTCTTTTACTGTTCTCTTCACTGCTGTTCTGTTCTCCAAAAATCTTTTCATGGATGTCTTATCACTGGTGTAACCACTGTGGGTGGAATCTGGAAGATCCCTTTAGTCCCAATCCTGAAGAATTCATATCTGCCCCTGGGCTCAATGTCAACAGATCACTCACCGAGAACAGAGTGTATAAGAGACTGCTTAGGGTAGATGCTTGCAAGATGTCAGATCAGAGAGATACCTTGTATTTGTAGGAAAGCTCTGGACGTCTGACTTGGGCAGCAGAGGTACAGAAAATTTGGTCTCTTTGGTTTAGCTTTGAAATTCTAATGAAAGTTGGGTTTTCAGTCATCCATTCTGTGTTGGACTGTTCCTTCCCCTGTGCTTAAGTACATTTCATTCTGTTCTACTTGGAGCAGGACTGAAGTTCAAGTAGCAAGGAGCCTAATAATGCCAGATTTCGAACAATTAGATTCCCCAGGAGTTTTATTTCAATAATTAGGATGGACGTGAACCAGCTGAGTTGTTCTTCCTCTGGTCCAGTTCACAAGGAGACTTTGGTTTCTTGGGGAGGGGGCCGCATCTAGATTCCACTATGTTTTTTTTTTTTTCTGCTAAACTTTTTCTGAAACTTTACAACTGATTATTGAACAACATCCTCAGCAGAGGGATTCCGATAATTAATTAAAACAAAATACGGAGATAACAATTTGAGCTGAAGAAATTATGTATTATTCATCAAACCAAAAAAACTCTTTGCTGTTGGTAAGGTAATGGGCTAGACTTTTCAATCCTGACAAGTTTTTGTTTTTTAATTCTTTCCCAAAGGGCCATGCTTATTTCTTTTTCACATTGTTATCAGACACATTTTCTACTTCAAGATTGTTGCTCAGCAAGTTTAAATTAGGAAGACATTTTTATTAAGCGGGAAAGAAGTTAGGATTTTTAAAAGTTTAGTCTTTCAATCAGAGGGAAGGAGAGAGGAAGGGAGTGGAAGGGGGAGTGTGTGCATGTTATATTAAGAGATGCAGGGATCTAGTATGGGGAAAAGAAACATTTTCAAAAAATTGAAACAGTTATGATAGACCTTTCTCTAGTGGGTGTTGAAAAAGTACAGGTCTTCTTTTAGTCTGGTGTTGATTAGATCTGGTGTAGTAAGCTTTAGAAACAGTGGTACCTAAGGTCTCTGATCATTTCCCTGGGTGAAGGCATGTAGGCTAACACGGAAACTTTATAGTCTTGTTACAATTACTTTGTTCAAAATGTCTTTCCAACTATATTTCTGTTGCCCTAGCTTCTGGTGTTGTTTCTTAAGAGCTTCAAATTAAAATCTTAATAATGTTAACATTGTCACGGGCAAAACCTTGATGCTTCTACCCCGCGTGGGTAGAAAAGGTAAGGCTCGCCTTTAGCTAAGGCTTAGTCTTATTTTGATGTGCAACTCCTGACATTTGTTCTGATTCACAAGGTCTCTAAGGACACTAGAGAAGACATGCGGAAACACAGCTTTACCTGCACGCAGGTGAAGTCAAAAGCCACCTATTCAATTAAAAGTTCAAAAAGTTCCCTTCTTTTAATATTGTTTGCCTTGCTTTGAACTTTTTCTGTCAGAGCTGATGTTCTTGCCTTGTGATTAACATTTTCCCTACAGCCTTTGAGTTCGTTTGTTGTTCTGTTTTCTCTATTATCTCTGTTTCCACAATTGTCAGCTCTTCTAATTTGGTGGTGTTCCTTCATAACACTGATTTTACTGAAAGGTTGAGTTATTTTTAGTTGTTTTCCCATATTTATATCTGCTTTGAGGTGAAGGGGTTGGGGGCATGTGAATGGAAAAGACTTGTCCTTGAATGGATGGTTGTTGGCGGTAACCTGTACATGTAGGATTCATAACATTTGATAATATTTGTTTTAATATTTTCATTGTTCTTTATGGCCGGTTTGCTGTCTGTCTTGGGGTAGGTGGAACTTGCCATGTTCAGTAAGAGAAAATATTCCACTTGCAGACGAGGCTGGCTTTGGTGATACAAGTGTGAGTAGGTTTGATAACGGTGGTGAGAATAAATGAATGAAGTCTAATTGCTGGCACAGAACAGGGCTTCTCCTCTTAAATCAAAATACCATCTTAACTGTTTTCTCACCGCTTCTTTCTAACAAGGCATTTCCCTGACTAACCCTTTTCCAGTGGCCACTATGCATTCCCTCAAAAAATCTGCAAGGCTCATTATTTTCTTTGGTAAATTTATTTATTTTATTTACTTATTTTTGGCTGCATTGGGTCTTCGTTGCTGTGCACAGGCTTTCTCTAGCTGCGGCAAGTGGGGGCTACTCTTCGTTGCGGTGTGCAGGCTCCTCATTGCAGTGGCTTCTCTTGTTGTGGAGCACGGGCTTTAGGCGTGCGGGCTTCAGTAGTTTTGGCGCATGGGCTTAGTTGCTCCACGGTATGTGGGATCTTCCCGGACTAGGGCTCGAACCTGTGTCCCCTGCATTGGCAGGCGGATTATTAACCACTGTGCCGCCAGGGAAGCCCCAAGCCTCATTATTGTGAGATCCCAGAATAATAGCTTTAAAACCAATACCATTGCTGGTTCAAACTGCCATTTTGAATGATCACATGGGATGGTACAGTAGAATCCTCAAGGTAATACCAAGGATCCTGGTCTTACGTTAGCCATGTTTCCTACAGTATCTCTTGGAAATGTATTGTACATTATCTGGGGCACACAGCTTCCAGAAGCCACCCAGATTAGTTACATCTGAATCTGGGAGTGAAGTTGGGGGTGCTTGGGGCCCAGCCGTTTTTATAAGCAGCCCAAAATTGAGAAATGGCCACTGTTTCAACTTTCCATTTGTAAT
Source organism: Monodon monoceros (assembly GCF_005190385.1). Classification (NCBI taxonomy): domain Eukaryota; kingdom Metazoa; phylum Chordata; class Mammalia; order Artiodactyla; family Monodontidae; genus Monodon; species Monodon monoceros. Next base: position 13,974,112 of record NW_021703773.1, on the reverse strand, counting down.
GAATATAAACCAAATTACTGCTATTAATAATTTTCAACTTTGAATCCTATGTCTGGATTTAGAGCAGTGATAAACTTTCTCTCTCTGCATCAGACTTTCTGGGGGTGCCCCTTGCTAAAGTGCATATCCATGGGACACATCCACAAAAAATTTCATGTGACTGGTGTGGGCCAGGGATCTCCTTTAGTAAACGAGAACTCCAAATAGTCTTTTGAAAATTAAATTTTCAGGACTATTGATCTAGTGATTTCTTCCCTGTTTCTGTCTGTCAAACATCAATTTGGTTGACACTTCAAATAGGGAAACATACACTCTTATTTAACATATGCCTCCAAAGGGACTCTCCAAGGGGCCAAATGATGTAGAATCTTCACGGCCAAGGTAGAATGTTTGGCTTTTATTCCAAGACTGAAAGAGATGGGTTTTTTAAATAGGTCTAAAGGGAAGAAATGTGATCTGATGTGATGTAATTCAGGTCTCTTCTAAGGCCCTGTACCTAACATTGTTTTTGTAATTTACACTCTTTTTGCTAAAGAAGACCCCAGGTTGTGTGTCTTAGACCTGCAAAATCCTGTATCTGCCTGATGGTATGGTACGTGAAGGGCCTGGCAGGGTGTCTGGCACACACGGGGTTCTCAGGAAATGGAGATGCTCCCTCTTCATCTCTGTCTTCTTCTTGAAAGTCGTATCTCACCCTATCCATTTATACATCCCAGTCTCTAGCTCAGTGACTGTCACCAAGGGACATTCTTTCTTTTTTTTTTTTTTTTTTTTTTTTTATTTTGCGGTACGCAGGCCTCTCACTGCTGTGGCCTCTCCCGTTGTGGAGCACAGGCTCCGGACACGCAGGCTCAGCGGCCATGGCTCACGGGCCTAGCTGCTCCACGGCATGTGGGATCTTCCCAGACCGGGGCACGAACCTGTGTCCCCTGCATCGGCAGGCGGACTCTCAACCACTGCACCACCAGGGAAGCCCTACCAAGGGACATTCTTGAATGACAGATAGAAAGCAGAACAGGAGGGAAGGAGAACTGACTCATTGGTGTCTTCCTTCTCCTACCACTAAGGGTACCAAATAACTGACTTTTCATTTATTTTAACTCTAGCAAATGCAGACAATCTTGTATTGATGGATAGCAGAGCCTCCGCAATGTGTATGACTGTGGTTTTTGATGGACAGAATAAAAAGTGGTACATATGAATTTTATGGGGAAATACATTATTACGGATTTTGTCAAAATGCTGGAAAGTCATGACAATATATTAACAAAGGCAGAGTCTGTTTTGTTGCTTATGAGGCTGATAGGCTGCTGGCCTTTTTTTAGAAAACCTTCACATTTTTTCAAAGAAATAACCTGGAAGAAATAGAAGTTCTTTTGCTTTTCTACTCTGTATAGCATGTATGTCTCCCACCCCCCAAAAAAACATTTTACACATTTTGCAAACATTAATCAATATTCCTGGATCCCAATTATTGCTCTAAGTAAAAACTTTTAAAATTATCCTCTCTTCACAATGTGAATTGTGAATCCAGAAATGCTATGACCACCATCTCAGCAGAAATAGAAGTTTGGTTTTAATTTTTTTAAGAAGCTTCCTCTTACCTTGGTTGCAGGGATCCCCACTTTTTCCTGCCTTTCTGACTATTCCTTGTTAATCACTTTATGGACTACTATTATCTTTTCACTCTTAAACTCGGACATATTCTAGGCTTATGTCCAAAGTTTCTTTCCTTCTGTTTATGTTCTCCCTGGAAAATTGCACCCACGTCTCTAGCTTCATCTGTCTCTGGTGTCTCCACGTCGAACCCCAAGCCATTTCTTGATCTCATTAGCCTCATAGTTAGGTGCTCCTGGGAGTTTAGGACACAACTTGCAAGGGTTCATGAATACAGTCAAGAGTCGTCTGGTTTAGGATCTTGGAGAAGGAGTGCTGTGTTCTAGCCATGGAGCCCCAGATGAAGCCGAGGGTACAGAAGTGAAAGTTTGCAAAGCTAAAAAGATGGACAAACACATTGTCTCATGGTGAAATGATATAAAGGTGGATAATTCCTCCTAATTAGTTTCTGCAATTGAAAATGGTAAAATTAACATGAATTAATTATTTCTATTTTCATTAATTCAGTTGACTATCCCCCATTATTCTGAATTAATTAATAAGTGGTTCTCATTTCCAATCTTTTCAAAATAAACTTCTGACAATTATTTTTGTAAAACTTAAAATATTATACCTAAAAGCCCTGTGAAAAGTAACTAAGGACATTGTGTTCCATCATTAAAATGACATATAAACTTCAAATTTAAAAGATAACTCCTCATTCCAAAGCTTTAATAGAATGAAACTCAAAAAGAATTTTATCTGATAAAATTCAGGTCATTGAAAAAAGTTCAGAAAAAAACATTTTCTATATATAATAGTACTTTTATTATTCTCTATATATAGTAGTACTTTTATTCGATTATTAGTTCAGTTAGTTTTCATCTACTTTAAATATTAGGTATAGCATCCTCAGATATGTTTAGATATTAACAATCCTGGTAACACATGGAAATATCACATTTCAGGTAGATTACAATGAGTTATAAAGGACCTTAACCTCTCTCTCCCTATAAGGTTTGTCACCATCACATCCTCTTATTTCTGATCTTCTCTAATTCCTTCCATGATCACTACCCCAATATCCATGAGACAAGGAAAAATAAACAAAGCTTAAATATAAGCTTCAAAAGATCCATATTTTAGCAGACATTGAGTGAAGAACTTCATTGTGGTTCATAAATTTAAAATGAATTGAGGTGAGTTTCCAAAACTGTTTTAAATGGACGCAAAAAACACCATCTCCAAATCCAGTTGGTTTTGCCACTGTTTCTAAAGATAATCAATGCACATAATCCTCTAAGCAAGGTTCCTCCATAGTAGAATTGTCTTTCCAGGAACAGCAAAGCAACTGAAGAACCTGCTCAGCCTTTCTAACCAAAAATATATATGAGGGATCTACCAGAGTACCTCTTGGCACATCTGACTCACAAATCCTTGAGAAGTTTTTAAGTGAGACAAATCTGAGGGCCTGATGGAGGTTTCTCTTCAGGGCACAGTCTTTTTATATAGTTCGTGTAAACTGTGACTGCATAGATGGCATCATGTGAGAAAGATTATTTGGGAAAGTAGACAACTGAAAAAAAAAAAAAAAGACAAGCATCTGTAGTTGTATCATAGAACAAAAGCAAGACAGGAATCAAATCTAGCTTGTAATCACACGTTGAAGAACAATTTTGAGTGAAGAAAAGGTGGTGTAACAGAAATGATTCATTAGCCCTCAGCATCTGTGGACTGATCTCCGGAGCTCCCCTCCCCCCCTCCTCTCTGCTATGTAATTAAACAGGAGGAGGGGGCCCATGCAAAGGGAGGCCTGCAAAATTTTTTATAACTGGACCATTAGCCAAAGTCAGAATAGCACTTGGGAATGGTTGCAAGCCACACATGAAAACCTTCCAGTTCAACCAAACTGGGAAAACGCTATTCCTTTTCTCTTCAGAACATCAGTTTCTGAGTAGAGGATAAAATATGAAAGGAGGCAAAGATGTGCAGGCTCATTTCATAGAGCTTTATGGGAAAAAACAGCTTACTAACCAAATTAAAGACCTCCATCTGGAAGAGATTGCCAGTTGCAGTTTTCAAAGAATAAAGTCTGCAAGTAAAATATGCATTTAAGAGTAGGAAAAGGAAGTTAAGTTAAATTAAAAATACACTTGAAGGTAATCTTATAGATTACATTTTTAGGAGCTAAAAATATGAAAAATAGTGGGTGGAAAGCAAGTTTTTGGCTATCAGAGTAAATAAAATATCTAGAAAGATTCTTAAAATCCATTAATGGCTTAGTAACCTTCTTTATTCTAGAGTCTTGTGATGAAACCACTTAAAACTATCTGTTTGGCTTTTCCAGTTAAATGCTTCTTTTTTGGGTATTTATTTATTTTAATTGAAATATAGTTGACTTTATGATACTATGTTAGTTTCAGGTGTACAACATAATAGTTCGGTATTTTTATAGACCTCACCAAAAAAGTATTAGAACTAATAAATGAATTCAGTAAAGTTTCAAGATACAAGATTAATATAAAGAAATCTGTTCTATTTCTATACACTAATAATGAACTATCAGAAAGAGAAATCAAGAAAACCATTCCACTTATAATTGAATCAAAAAGAATAAAATTTCAAGGAATAAATTTAACCAAGGATGTGAAAGAACTAGACTCTGAAAACTATAACACATTGATGAAGGAAATTGAAGACTATATAAATAAATGGAAAGATATTCTGTGTTCAGGGACTGGAAGGATTAATATTGTTGAAACGCCCATACTACCCAAAGCAATCTACAGATTTAATAAAATTCCTATCAAAATACCCATGACATTTTTTCACAGAGCTAGAACAAATAATTCTATAATTTGTATGGAAACAAAGAAGATCTCGAATAGCCATAGCAATCTTGAGTAAAAGGAACAAAGCTAGAGGTATCATGCTCCCTGGCTTCAGATTATACTACAAAGTTATAGTAATTAAAACAGTAAACGGTATTGGCACAGAAACAGACACATAGATCAGTTGAACAGAAATAAACCCATACACATATGGTCAATTAATCCATGGCAAAGAAGGCAAGAATATACAAATGGGGAAAAAAAGTCTCTTCAATAAGTGGTGTTGAGAAAACTGGACCTATAAAAGAACGTTTTCTCACACCATATAAAAAAGTAAATTCTCACACCATATAAAAAAGTAAATTCAAAATGGATTAAAGACCTAAATGTAAGACCTAAAACCATAAAACTCCTAGAAGAAAGTATAGGCAGTACGCTCTTTGACATTGGTCTTAGCAACAATTTTTTGGAGCTAAATGCTCCTTAAGAAAATTTCTCCTCAAAGCTAAAGATCTGAAGGAATTTGCAAAGTAGCTGTTAACATTGAAACATCATTAACTTTTTAAAAAGTGTTTGATCACAAGAGATACTAAGACCCGGTAGGACTGGCTAAGAGAGATGGCTTCTCAGACAGAAAAGGGAAAATTAAGCAGAGAGGGGAGAATGAGCTGCCTGTTCTGCTTGTGCCTGCCCCATGCTCCGGGGTGGTGATACCTTTGTCACCATTGACCTCTCCATCTATGGAGTGCTTCTATTTTGACTGTTGGGACAAGACATTCTCTTGATTTTCTTCTCTTCTCCCCACAAGCAATGTTTCAATCTCCGATATAGGTTCTTCCACTTGGCCCAATATGAAAGCTCTTCTCTTTTATTTACTTCTCTTATGGAATTGACTGGAAAACACACAGACTTCTCTTGAGTCCATGTTATAAACTCCAGTTTTAAAAAATCAAATTCTATGAATATTTTTATGTTCTGCAGTTTTCATCTCAGCATCTATAATGTTTTAAACTATGCCTATATAGTGCCCCAAAATATTCTTAATGAGTAAAAAACTGGTGGAATTATGATTTTGATCTGGACGTGCTTTCAACATTGTCATCCCAATGGAAGATTCATCCAAAATGGCTAAAATGATTGCTCTTTTGTATTTCCTTTTAGGGTAGCCTTCAACTGCTAACTTTCTTTCTTTTTTTGAAATTTAAACACTATTTTTATTTTTATTGATATTTATTTTTTGCCTGCAGTTTTTTGTCTTTTTTAAAAAATTGAAGTATAATTTACAATGTTGTGTTACTTTTAGGTGTACAGCAAAGTGATTCATTTATACGTATATATATATATATATATATATATATATATATATATATATATATAAATCTGTTCTTTTTCAGATTCTTTTCCATTATAGGTTATTACAAGATACTGAATATCTTGTGCTATAGCGTAGGCCCTTTTGGTTATCTATTTTATCTATAGTATCAACTACTTACTTTCTAAATGAATGGTGCATAGAAGTGATTGGCAAGTGTGACAGACATCACCATGGCAACTCTTCATAAGGGAAATTGTTGGCTGAGCAGGTTAAGTGTTTGTATTAAGAGCTTAATAACCCCCAGGCTGTTCTTTCAGGTTCTGTAGGTTCCTCAGGATTTCAGAGGAGGGATAATGAATCAAATATTTTATTAGTTCAGAAAGCCTCACCTACAAAATATGTATTTAGTACTTTAATTTGTTCTTTGGCTGCCACACAGTTTAGCATGATCAAAATTTTTTTTCTGTCAGTGGCATTTGCGTCAAGAGCTCTGACCAAATATGACCTCAGTCAGCGCTAGATTCCAGCCAACACACACTGGGTCAGACACTGAAAGGATCACACCCTGTCTTCAGTTTCTCCCTCCAAGACCAGCTACATAATTCTAAAGGCTCAGTGCAAAATAAAAATTTGGAATCATTTGCTGAAAAATTATTAAGAATTTCCAGACAATGAAAGCACAGCATTAAAGAAGCCAAGTCCCTTCGGCACAACTGTACAGGTTGTCCGTCCACAAAGGCAGCTGGGCTCCCCCTGTCTCCTTGCCCTTTTCTTCCTTCATCGAGGCTGATGTTTTCTTCTCTCCTACTCATTTGCAAGAAGGTGAAAGAAAGTAGCTAGAATCTTCCCCAGGCAGCAGAGTCGCACTGAGTCCTCATTATTCCAAATGAGAGAAAAGAAAAAGCTGAGTGCTGGCTATACAAAACTACTAACCTGAAAGAGTCAGAAAACACTGCAGTGAAAGGAGCCCTGCCCTGGCAGGGATGAGACTGAAGAGCCTTTTGGGCTTATTCCATTTTTAAAAAGTTTTAGAACTCTGTGAAAATGGGTAAGTATATGTATATTTATCGTATACCAAATCTGGGCTCTGGTTGTTTTAATAATAGGAGAAAAGTATCTATGGTTTAGATCAAGCCATTGTCTTTTTCCTTTAAGTATGTTAACATTAACAGGAAAAAAATGAAAAGTTCTTTTTAAAAATATTTGAGAACCAGTCTCATCATAATTCTGTGGTATGGGTACAAGAAAGGCAGTTGTGGTTGAGGGATTTGTCTCTGGCGGAGTATAACTTAGTATTGCCCTAAATGTGCCCTGCAGATTGCTAGTGTTCCATGATTTAAAAAAAAAAAAGGACCCCATACTCAAATAAGACTGGGAAATGCTGCTCCAGATATCCACCTAAAAGTCTCCTAGATGTCCTATAGTTTAAAAAGGAAACAAAAACACAAAGAAAATCTATAACCCACTTGTTCTTTGTATAACCCAGTTTTGCCCAAACACATTTAATCACAGAATGCTTTCTTTGTGTAATAACTATTAAAATCCTGGTGTTGATCAAGCACGCTTTGGGAAATGCTGATTTAATGAATCCATGGAGATCATAGGAAGTGATTTTTTTTTTTTTTTTTTTTTTGCGGTACGCGGGCCTCTCACTGTTGTGGCCTCTCCCGTTGCGGAGCACAGGCTCCGGACGCGCTCCGGACGCGCAGGCTCAGCGGCCATGGCTCACGGGCCCAGCCGCTCCGCGGCATGTGGGATCTTCCCAGACCGGGGCACGAACCCGTGTCCCCTGCATCGGCAGGCGGACTCTCAACCACTGCGCCACCAGGGAAGCCCAGGAAGCGATTTTGTATTGCTGATCACCTTCTAGGTTCCAGCCACTGTTTTATGCGACAGACGTGCCTTGACTGAAAGAGAAGAGCCAGCCCCCAGAGGTGGTTATCACGATCCTGATTTTATATACAAGGTGACCATGTTTAGTAATTACCATGGACACACAACTTTAGGTGGCATAGAGTTTTGAACTAGTGTCTGACTCTAGAGCCCAGGGCCCCTTCCTCTACAGCACTCAGAATTTACTAACAGTGGAAAGAAAGCAACATAAAGTATTTATAACACCTTATGAATGCATGCTCTCAGTTCTGAAGGTTGAGGCTCCTTTCATAAGCCACATGGAATTCTCTTGACAGATTTTTCACAAATGAAACAATGAATCTGCCTTGTCTTGTGGCTTGCCATCTGTTATGAAGCCCAAGAGAAAAATCTTTCTCTTCACAGCAAAGCTAGGCTGAACAATTGTACCAAGTAACTAAGGTGCAGAACTCAGAATACCTCAGTGGAAAATCACAGCTGATGCACTGGTCTGCATACTGTTAAATTGAAACTAATACTGAGAATGTTGTACATCTCACTAGGTTCATTCTAGAGATAAACATGTTAGGAGCTTAGCCTTTAGCAGAAATTTTCAAACTTTTATTAACCAGCTACCGGAGGCAGCTGGATCAAAATCAAAGGCAACGTTCAGGTTTGCATTAACTTCTGCTCAGATCCTGATCTACTTTTTATTCTTAAAGCTGAAAATGAACTTTGCTGGTGAGCAGCTTTTTTCACTCTGTCTGAAATAATTCAGTGTTTTTAGACTTGCTAGTTTCTCCAGATTTTCAGGAAAACTTAATCTGTAATTGGTGAATCATTGCACATATTAATATTAAAGGAAGTATTCCATAAATAAAGCCAATCTGGAGTAGAGGCTGCATCAAGTAGGTACTTGTGAAAACAGCCATAAAAAGGAACACATGGTAAGAAGGGTAGACTAAAGGGACTGCTCAGACCAGAGGTTACAGTGAGAGAAGACTCACTCAGAGAAAGCTCAGTTCACGTTAGCACTTGAGGGATAAGTCGGGATTAATTAAAGACACCAGATGGATTGGCTGTAAGGCAATCTGTGTGAAAACACTGACACCTAACTAGGAAGCGGTAGACCCAAGATTACAAGAGAAACTCCTTCTGCTAGCAGCTGGGGTGCCTGGGCACTGTATCTGAGAACAGCGCCCCTTCCCCATTTCGGGTGTTAGGGTGAGATAGCATCACCCACGCAGGACTGTTCTCGAAAGAGCGACGCCACCATGAAGGCACCACACCAGAGGCAGCAGCCGGGGGTCAAGATGGGGGGACAAGAGCCAGAAAAGCTCCTTCTGGAACACACAGGAGAAGAACCTTTGAAAACTCTCAGAAAGACCTGAGGGGATTCTTGAGAGTGGCTAATTTCTAGCAATCAGTCAATTAGAGACTCTACATGAAGTGTAACTCTGTTACAGAGGCAGCCTGGAAAAGGAAGCAGTATGTAATGACCTAGTTTTGATTGCACTGGTTATGCTGGCTGTGGTTTGTGTCTCTCCAGCCCCTACTGCTCCTGTAACAAAGTCCTCTCCACCTGACCAGGGGTGTTGGCTCATGACCCCAGCTTGGCCAGTCACAGAGTAGGTCATGCATGCCCACAGGGCTCTGTGATTAGAACAGGTATGAGCACGTAAACAAGACGGAGCCTATTAGGATATATCCTTGAACTTGTTAAGAGTCGGATCCAAATAAATAGTAACAAAACATTTTTAATCTAGTTGAGGAAATTTAAATGCTGACTGGACACTTGATGATATTAGGGAATTACAATTCATGTTTTAGGTGTGATGATACTATTGTCCTTATCCTTTAGGTGTACATACTGAGGTATTTATGGATGAAATGATTTGAAATCTGAAATTTGAATCCAAATAATCAAAATAATTTAAGGGAGTGAGTGTAGATGAAAGAAAATCATCCATGTTGAAGCAGGATGATTGGCACATTGGGTGTTGTTACACTATTTTTTTCTCTACTTCCGTGAATGTTCACTTTTTTTTCATAATTATGAAAGGAAAGAAATTCCTGAGATTTTATCCACTGAAACTGGAAGAGAGAAGCTCTGTTTCCTCTTAGATCACTATACTTTGAACAGCATCTTGTCCACCAGTGGAGAAAGCCCATCTTAATAAATGATGAGACCATCCTGCAGGGGAAATAGAGACAGTGCATGGAGGATGAGAGAGGAGTGACTCACACAGTGGTTTTACAGGATTCACATGGGGAGCTGATCACAAAATAAAGCTGATCACATAATATCCCTTTGTGTAAAATGCATGCTTGTTTATGTCAAGAAATATATATTTCTATGCATAGACTACTACACTGGAAGATAATATATAATTCAAATGCATTTATACATTGCATTAAATATGTTGCATATATACACACATATATAAAATACTGTATTTAAATCTTTAGTCCATCTGGGCTTTATTTTAGAACACAGTGAAAAGCATATAATGTTTTTTGGTCCCAAAATAATTATCCCAGCATCATTTATTGAATAATTCACAGTTTTCCCACCAGTTTGATATGCCACTTTAGTAAAATCCCCAATACTTAGGTCTGTATAATCCATTATGTTCTTTTGATCTGTATACTTTAGCACATGTTTAACACTGTGTTAATTATTATGCTATATGGTATGCAAAATCTGAAATTTCAAGTTCCCTCTTGTAAAAGACATTCTCATTTTTCAGTATTTTAAATGCCTTCCTGATGTTTTATTTTTTCGGGTAAAATTTAGAATAATCTTGTCAAGTTTTAAAAAATCCTATTGAAATTTAGATTGTAGCCACATTACATTTATATATTGTTTGGGGGTAATTTTAAGGATGTTGACTATTTTAATAAGTGCTCTGAAAATTACATAGTTTATATAGGCCTAGATAAGAGAATTCAAAATGCATAGTACTTCTGATTTTCTTTTTGGAAAAACTGTCATGACTTTTTAAAATTCCGAGTTCTTCATTTGATGTTTCTACTAGATATTTTTGTACAAGGTTCTACTTTATTTCCATTAGCATGGGTAATGCAGATTTGTTCCACCGATGTAAATTTATTTGAATGGTATTCATCTCTACTTATTTCTGATGTATGTTTGAGTTTCTGACAAGTTTTATCAAAGCCAGGTCTTTTATTTTTCATTTACATCACGGCTGTATTCCAAAATAGACAAAGAGCATGTATCAATATTTGGGAATTAGGCTCCCCCTGCTGGTAGATTTAGCACCTTCTAAAACATTTTACTCTCAGACTCTTAAAATCCAATTCTGTTTTATAACATCTTGGACCTAAGAGATTGAAGTGTTTGCTAACTCCTCTGCTACATGGTCTGCATGGATGTTGATAGGAAATTTAGAAAGCCATATAATTAACTCTAAAACGTGCAAACCAGGAACTACGAAAGAGGAGAGATCACTATAGTGGTGGGCTGGTAAGTGTGTAACAATTAACAGTCTGAAGAGCACTGATTTGTAGTGTTTGCTAATTTTTGTAGTGTAAAATAGCTCCATCATGGCTCATTTCAAGTTCTGGATCTGAAGTCGGTGAATGTGCAGCCGGGAACAGATGCTCATAATTGGCTCGGACAAGCCAGCTCCACTACACCACTGGTTGAGGCTGGGGAAGGCTTGAACTGGATTTTATATTCTGCATAGGATATATGAGAGGCAAGAGTGCATAGCAGAAAAAAATCAAGTGCTATAAAGTTAGATCCAAATTTAAATCCTGCTCCACTGCTTTCTAGCTTTGAGCAATATGTTCTTTGAAATTATGTTCTAGTCTCTAAAATGAGTTAGTACCTCAGCTGCAAAACTATTGTAAAAGTTAAACAGGGTATGTATATAAATCACCTCAACAAAACATGTATTTCTAATAATGGCAAGTTAATTATCCACATACACACAGAGGAGGTAGGACCATCTGGACTGGAGTAAAGATAACCAGACACAGAGATGCTCACCAGATGCTGAAACGGGAGCTGTTATACTGACAGGCACTCATGACCTCCGATCTCGGAGTTTCTAGGCTAGGAAGAATCTTCTGCTCAGTTGGCTCTGAGGAAGTCATTCTGATTATAAAGAGAAGTACATATTGGAGAATTATGAAGCAGTAATAGCAGATAAATAGGATTGTATTTCAGTTTTGGTTTTCTGCATAAGAGGCAAGAGAAGGCAATTAACTGTGGAATAATGGAGAGCACATTGTCTTGGAGTGGCAGAGGAACAAGACAGACCTGACTCCTTGCTGTCTCCTGCTGCTGGGTGGATTTATTTCTAGTCTTTTGAAAGTTCTCCCTTTGTGTAGCCTCTTGGTTCCAACTTCCCACCTGATAAAGACCCAAGTCTTCAATCATTTCCTGTCTCTGTTTAAGTATTGGAAGACATGCTCTAGGGAGCTGAGGACAAGCGGATCACTAGGTTACTGGGATGAACAGCCCAACAGCCATTCCATAGCCCAGCCTCTCAGGAATTTCAGCAGAGGACTCCAGGCAGTACTCCCAGGGAGCTGAGAAAGACATACAAAACATGCCTGGTCTTCTGTAAGTTTAATTTCTCCACAATATTAAACTCAGAGAATGTCGAAATATCCTTTTTTCTCCCTCTGATAACTGTGTTTTAGGCTCCAGGAATGTCCATTCCCAGATTCATTTCCCTAGCAGAATTTCTAGCTGGAGAAGCCTATAGAATACCAAGACTTTTTTTTTTTTTTTTTTTTGGCTCTGCTGTGCGATGAAAGCGCCAAGTCCTAACTACTAACCACTGGACTGCCAGGGAACTCCCGACCAAGACTTTTTTTAAGCTTTGTCTTTGTAATAAAAAATAAACTGTCTGTGACAGGTTGTTTTCTGAGTCCCAAAACAAAGGAAAGAGGAGAGGAGAGAGGTCAAGGGTCAGTCAGAGTAAAAGTGGAACAGGACTCAGATTACCCCTGCCTTTCCAGCCAGGGCAGAAGGGACCACAATCTGCCCCGACCGAAGAAAGAAGGAAAGTGGTCAGACTTCAGGAAAGACTCCTGGGAGTCAGAGATGCACATCTGAGAAGGGGAGGAGCTCCCTCTCGAACCCTGGGAGTGGGGATGGTGGTATCCGAGGTGGCAGCTGCTTTCAGAGCAGCGTCTCCAGGAACAGTTTTATCTCCTGGTTGTTTAGGTGTTTAGAATTTATTACCATGGGGTCTTCTAAGATATTTTTAAACACCACCCTGCCAACAGCCTGCCAAGAAAAAGGACACTTCTAAACTATTTCAGTAAAAGGCATGAAAATTTACTTACCATTTTTACCTGGTCATCACCCAGTGATCATGTTCTCAAGATGATTGCACCGAATTCAGAGAGTTAGTTTTAAACAGGGTACATTTTTTATTTTTATTTTGCAGTCAAACACAAGATCATTTAGGAGGGGCCTGAAGAATATAACATGATAAAGAGATTCAGAAAATTCCAATATTTTCTTGACATCCCAGTTGCCACTCCAGGATACTTTGTCCTCCTCAGGGATTCTGAAGGAAGCGGGATGTGGAGGGCTGGGTGCAGCTGCCACCTTAGAGCTTCCTTTGGAAAATCTGCCCAGCGAAGGTAGATCCCAGGAGCATGCGCACGGCGTTCCACTTCAGGTCTCAGCTCCGCGCAGCCCTGAGGTCCGGCCGAGTACTTACTTGTTCCTTTCCTTCAAAGCTGTCAGAGGAGAGGGAAACGTAACTTATGCGTCCAACTGTAGCTCTTTGTAACTGGGGTCCTGACCAAGTAAAAGGCAGGTTTTTATTTCTTCAAAGAGGATTTTTTTTTCATTAAAAAAGGTTTTAAAAACACTTTTAGAGAGAAGGTTTGAGAAAATGTAGGGGAAGCCTCTTTAAGAAAAAATTTTAGTTTGTATATAAATTTAGTTTGTATGTTCTTCTTATTGTTTGTTTTCATTGGAAACTGAGCTGGGTGGGTTTTTGAAAAGCATTTAGCAAAGTTTTGCTTCGGGGCTTTGGGCTGCTATTTTTGTGGCTTATTTTATTTGAAAACTTTATTTGTTTAGAAACTGAGGCTAGAGGACTTTGAACAAAATCAAGTTTCTAAAAAGGCTCTTCATTCCCCATCCCCGCTTCAGGTCCAGAAATGTGGTGGAAGATTTCTATAAAGAAACATTTTTTTTTACTTTTGGATTTTAGTTTGCCTGTGTTTAATTAGAAACTGAGGCTGGGGGATTTCAACATGATTTTTTCAAGCCATGTCTAAATTTTACAGCAGAGTCTTTCTCTGCTATTTTTATTTTGTATCAGAAGATTTTCATTTTCTTAGCTTTTATCTGTTACTTTGTTTTATTTGGAAATGGTAGCCTGGGAGCTTGAAACATCATCACATCTTGGAAAACTTAAAAGCCACTTAAAAATTGTACAACCAAACTTTAGGCTGCATATTTCTGCTGTCTTTGTTTTTCTTGAAAGCAGAAGCTTTTGATTGCATGTTGTGTACTTACACCATACGCTGTTTCGGTGTGAGTGGTTGTTAAATTCATTCATTATTTTTTGTTTGTCTTTCATTTAATTTATTGAATTATAAGCATAAACTTCTAGGCACACGCGATTCCCTGAGATAGACGGGCTCAGCCTGATTACTGAAGGATTTAGAGAAAAGCAGATGAAAGTTGGCACCAGTTTACAATATCCCTCTGCCCCCAACCCTGCATTAACCCTACCCCTCCCATAATTGAGGTGCTTGGTTTACTGAAACTCCTTTTATAGAGGACAGTTTTATTAAGATATAAGTCACATATTGTACTTTCAAAGTGTACAATTAAGTGGTTCTCAGTACATTCACAGAATTGTGCGGCTTTCACTAGCACCTAATTTTAAAACATTTTCATTACCTCAAAAAGAAACGCCATACCCATTGGCAGTCACTTCCCATTTCACTTTCTCCCCAGCCCGTGGCAATCACTCGTCTGCTTTCTGTCTCTATGGATTTGCCTATCCTGGCCATTTCATATAATTAGCAGGCGTCATACACTTTATTTTATTCAACATGTATTTCCTGAACCCCTCCTCAGTGCTGGGCACCCCCCTGGGCTTTGGGGTATAGCAGTGAACAAAATCAAGTCCCTGGCCTTATGATATTTGGATTCAGTGGGTGCTTGGTTGGATATTCCATTTGGGGAGTAGGGGCAGGATTTGTGGCTGAGCAGTAGATTGAGGGATGAAGGGTGTGAGGGGTAGATTTCAGGTGGAGCTGGAGTTGGTGGTGGGTGTTGGTTGTAGAGTTGGAGGAAGGGGCTGTCACCAGGAAGGGTGGGCTGGAAATGGGAGACTTAAGGGGAAAAGGATGAAGGCTGGGTTTAGCTCATTGGATTGGGGACTAATAGGATCAGGGTTTCCTGATGTCATCCCGTGTATGATATGGTGAATGCATGCCCGTTTTTACAGGTATGTCTCGTTAGTGCTGACTGGACAATCTGAAAAGGATCCCACTATAAACATGTAGAAATGCCCTTCCACCCACCCCAGCATATACACACACATACTGGGGAGTGAGATACACTCATTCATTCTTTCTTCATTTCTTTTGACAAATATTTACTGAGCTCCTACTTTGTGCCAGGTACTTATCCAAGCTTTGGTGTATGACAGTGACCAAAACAAATGAAATCCTTGGCCTCATGATGCTTAGATTCAAGTGGGTGTACACCTGAATAAATACTTTTTTAAAAATGCATAACTGAGCTAGAAATTAAGACTAAATATAATATTAACCTAATAGTGGTGCTTTGCTGGGATGTCAGACTCAGTCGTATAGCGAGTTGAGTTTTGTGCTTGAGTGGGGGTGGGAGATTAGACTCTGGGTCCACACAAGGAGTGACTCTCCCACCCCCTCGCTCCAAAAAGCCATGACACTTGAGTTGGACCAGGAAAATTTTCACACTCTGGCACAGGGGGACCACAAGGGAGCTCTGCCTCAGTGTGGGGATCTGTAGGGAAAAAAGTTCAGCCCTAACTATCAAAAGCCACGGACCAGAATCTCACCTGAATTTGTGGTGTGAAATTGCAATAGCCAAGACGTTGGAAAGACTTAGAAAAGCCACGCCTGGGGGAAAAAATGTAGAGCCATTAGCAGGAGCAAATGTAACACTGCTTAAAATGATATTCGCCCAGCCCACACTGCAGAAGCGTCTCACAGAAAACCAAGCCCTGACAGAGATGAGCTCATTGTTAAAGATGTCAGCGTATACAAGGACACAGTGAGTGAGTGTCAACAGAAACAACACAGGGTAAGTTTACAGGTCTGAGAACTCCGTTTAATGGAATAACCATCCGAAAGAGGATATAAAGAAAGGCTGTCTAAAATAATTAAAGTCATGAGCAGGGAATCAAAACTCTTAAGAAAGACGAAGGCCCTGTGATGATAGGGCAAGCAGATTTGAAAAACCATCAAACAGAGCTTCTAGAAATAAAAACACAGACATTTAAGGTAAAAGAAAAATCCTATGAAAAGTTAGGTTAGACATAATCAATGAAAAAATTATGGGAAGGAAAAGAGAGGGGAAATTATCGATAATGCAGCTAAGAGAAAAAATATATGGAAGTATTAGAGGTTAAGAGACATGGAAATGGCAAGAACAGAATGAAAATTATAGATACACATAAAATGAGTTTCATGAAAAAAGAACAGAGAGATAAAAATATTCATTACAAATGACAAGAGGAACAATTCATCAGGAAGCTGTATTTCTAAACTTACGTGAACCAAACAATAAAGAAAATTTTGTCATAGTTACATAAAGAAATTGTAAAAAAAAAAACCACACACAAAATAATTTTTAGTTTTCACACACCTCCCTTAGTATGTGCTATTGGATAGATCAGACAGGATTCGTAAGGATATGGAATATATAAAAAACACAAGATGGGCTTGATTTAGTGAACCTATACAGAGCCGAACACTTAGAGAATAAACATTCTTTTTAAGTACACTTGAAACATCAACAAAAATTGTCCGTATGCTAGGCCAAAAGGCAAATCTCAAAAAAATCCAAAGAAGAAATAACAAAAACACCATGTTGTCTAAATGCAAGTTTATAAAATTAAAAAGAAATAAAATAATAAATCTCCCCCCGCAAAATATTTAGACATTTTTAAAGCATGTATTTAAGTAATTCACAGATCAAAGAAAATTTTATATGGAAAATGAGAAAATATTTAGACTAACAACAAAAACATGACATATAAAAACTAATATGATGCAGCTAAAGCAGTACTTAGAAGAAAATTTAACTGCATGTTTTAGTTGGGTTTTGGCCAAAGATAGAAAGATACTAGCTTTCTCTTTACAGATTCAAATAATTAATAAGTTCTTTTTAAAAGAGTCTCTGTTATGAAATATTTCAAACATATGTGAACGTACAAAGGATACTCTAATGAACCTTCAAATACCTATTGCCCAGCTTCAGTAGTTATCCACCCGTAACCACTCCTGTTTCATCTGCATCTCCGGCCTGCCCCCTCCCAGACACCCCTGGATTATTCTGAAGCAAATTACTGACATCATGCCATTTCATCCACAAATATTATGCATATCTAAAGATAAGTACTCTTCAAAAAGAAAAATAAAAATATAACCACAATATCATAATCACAGCTACATCTTTTTAACAAGTTCTTAATATGATCAAATATCCAGGCAATCATCCCATAACTGATCAGACTGTGACACTCCCTCTGGGTGGCACCCCTACCCCACACTCAGCTATATCTAACATCTTCAGGACTGTGTTCAGAAAAGGAAGGAATGAGAGAGGAAAGAAGAGAAACTTTCTTATCCTCTTTTTAATGTCTGTAAGTAGCACATTCTTGTGACTCTAGAACTGTGCTCTCCAATATGGAAGCCACTAGCCATACGTAGTTATTTAAATTTCGGTTAACTAAGTCAACTTTGTTATTTTTTTTATTTTTTTTAACTTTATTTATTTGGTTGTGCCGGGTCTTAGTTGCAGCAGGTGGGCTCCTTAGTTGAGGCTAGCAGGCTCCTTAGTTGTGGCACATGGGCTCCTTAGTTGTGGCATGCGGACTCTTAGTTGCGGCATGCATGTGGGATCTAGTTCCCTGACCAGGGATCAAACCCGTGCACCCTGCATTGGGAGCACGGAGTCTTATCCACTGTGCCACCAGGGAAGCCCCTAAAATTAAGTAAACTTTAAACTTCACTTTCTCAGTCGACTAGCCACATTTCAAGTGCTCAAGAGACAAAATAGACAAGAACATTAAAGAAAGAAAAATTATTGGATAATCTCACTTTTGAACAGAGATGCAAATAAAATATATAACCCAGATCCAACATGGTGTTCTTAAAAGCCCATCAGGACCAAGAAGAGGTTTTCTCAGGAAAACAAGATAACATTTCTTTAGAAAACGTAAAATTCTCCACGTTAATGAATACGGAGACAATAGAGTCAGGGAAATTATTTTGCTGAACTTCGTCTCCTATTCACGATACTGCCTTTAGCAAACCAAGGATAGAGGAATCTGCCTTAACCTGTTAAAGCGGATCCGTGAAAACCCCACAACAAACATCCACCTGGATGGAAGTGTAAATTGGTACAACTTTAGAGAACAGTTTGGCAGTAAGCTGAAGTAAGCTAAAGGAGTACACACTTAAGATTTCAAAAATTCCACTCTAACTGTAGGCTCTAGAGCAGTGGTTCTCAAACTGAGAAGTTTCGCCCCTCAGGGAACATTTGGCAAAGTTTGGGAACATTTTTGGCTGTCACACTGCAAGGGGAGGAGTGTGGACGGATGGCGGGGGGTGGTCGTTACTGGCATCTAATGAGTGGAGTCCAAGGACATTCTGCTGTGCACAGACAACCTCACAACAAAGAATTATACAGTCCAAAGTGTCAGCAGAAGTTCTGCCCCCAAAGCGTGACCACTGATACTCATAGCAGCGCTATTTGCAATTTAAAAAAAAAAAAGAAACACAATTCTTAAAATGGAGCACCGTGCGACAGTTCATTTGCATGGATTACAAATATGTATCAACATATTTGTTGAAATCTCAAAGCAATGTTGAGTGAAGGAAAAACAGATTGCCACAGGATGTGCACAAATACAATTTATGAAAATTTGTAAACCTTTGCCATCCTTACAGTAACTCGACCCTTGGTTTAGATACTTGCCACTGGCCATTAGCATCTACCCTCCTCCTCCTCAAGTCCTCCTCTTTGCTTTACTAACCCCGTGACAAGACGTCATGTTTTACATCAATTTTTTTGGACTCCATTTATATTGTTTTTACTATATACGTGTATGATAAAAGTTAAAAAGAAGAATACATGGAAAGGACATGCTCCAACTTCAGGAGAGTGGTTATCTTTGGGAGGAAGGGAAAGGAAAGGCTCTGACAGTACCTTCACCTTCTCTTAAGAAAGTGAAGAGATTGCTGACGCATATGCAGTAAATATTAACATTTCCTTCATTTCCGTGGTCGGTGTTACAAAGGTCCATTCCGTTATTTTTCTGTGTTTTAAAATAGCTCACAATTAATAACTAAGAACAAAAAGAAAGAAAAGGGATGAAGGATAGGCCAACACTGGTCTTAGAATCAGAAGTAAATATAAGTCACAGCTCTGCTGTTTTCTCGATAAAACCTTGAGGAGATAGCCGCATTATCCCTGGCATCTTTCCTCATCTATAAAACAGGCTGACAGTCCTTAAGTCCACATCAGTGTTTTTAAACTTTAGTCATTCTGTAATGCTTCAACATTTCTGCTGATACTCCCTTATTGCCTGTGATATTTGGGGTGCTCAGCGCACAACCTAAAACCATCTTTCGTCCTGTGACCCTCATACCCCACTTTGGAAAACATTGCTCTATTATTATAAGGCACTTTGTGGATGAACTGAGGCTCCATATATAAAAACCCCCAAGCCTGTGAGCACATATTATGCATTCAGCAAATACAGTAAATGTATGTTGGACCTTAATCTACATATTTTATGTCATAAATTATACTTTTTGCAATTTAAAAATATTTAATCCAGGCCTTCTAAATTCACATTTTAAAAATCTGTGATTTTTATATGGCCTGGGGAATATAGACAATATTTTATAATAACTCTGTATGGAGAGTAATCTATTAAAATATTGAACTACTATGTTGTATACTTGAAACTAATATAACATTATAAGTCAACTGTACTTCAGTAAAAAATAGATCTGTGATTTTAGTAATCTAGGAAACAATGCTTTGGGTTTTTTTCCTTCATTTTTTCTCTATGCCTAGATGCAGTAACTATTTCTCTTCCAGTCTTATCTATAGCGTTAATTTTTTATAATGATAAATGTTGTTCAATGATAAGAAAATGAGTGTAAGTTGAGAGGTTCTAAACTGTAGGCTTTATTGAATAATGAATGATTCTGAGGCATCCCAGAGGCAAGAGATTTCAAAGCCCCATGCTTCTCTCCCCACCCCTTCCCATGCTTCTGGCCCCTACTTCGGAGGGTTATGATTCTTTGGGGGCAAAGAGTGCCCCATCCTCAGCTCCATCTGGTAAGTAAGCAGTGTCACAGATGATGACTCCAGCTGTAAGTCAAAGATGCATCTTCTCAGGAGCACAGATCGCAGAAAACAATGGGTTCTGTGATAGCTGTTTCAGCCTCACCCACATGAATAAACTCAGTGGGCCCTCACACCAGCAGGGCAGCCGGAGCCTGATTTACAGGACTACTGCACAGAGCTGCTGTATAATGAAGTCCTTTTGCTCATGGACTTCCTTGGGTAGCTTCCTTGTTGGACTAACATTTCCACAGTGATCCTCATTTTCAAATGTGAGGCAATCATGCCAATAATTTAAAATCCCAAGCACAGTCTGCATTTTGAAGAATGACAAAAAATATCTAAAATCATCTATTTCTCCGTCAGGGGAGCCCTTCCTTAAAGGTTTGGCAGGAGAGGGAGCTGAGATTCAGAGAACATCTAAAGGTTAAATCATCCAGGTTGTTCCTAGTTATCAACGGAATGCCTAAATGCAAAGTTAGCGCCACATACCAGACAGCTCAATCAAAAAACATTTTGAGAGTTTACTCTGTACAAGATACCAGACTAGGAGCTTTGTGGCATATATAGAAGACTTAGCTATGGCCCCCAGTCTCCAGAGTTTACACTGTATTAGAGAGAAATGCATGTGAAGATAAAATACCAGTGTGCACAAGAGATAATCAGAAATTCATTTCAACACTTTAAGGGATAGAATACGACACCCACATACAAGATTCACTCCTGAATAAATGGTAATGATAATGGCTCAGCAATAACCTAATTGTTATTCTTACCGTTCACTGTTTGAGTGCTTACTTTCTCCTAGACATCATATGAAGTGATTTTCAAATGTAACTCAGATGCTCCCACATCCTTTGGCTTTCTGTGGGCCTGTTTTCTTTAATATTGAAATAAAATGCCTGGAGCCTCTATTCCTCATAATGCGCAGAGTCTGACACATTCCACAATATTTGGGGGGTGGACTTTCTTTATTGAAGTGTAGTTGATTTACAGTGTTGTGTTAGTTTCAGGTGTATAACACACTGGTTCAGGTGTATAGCACACTGGTTCAGTTATATATATATATATATATATATATATATATACACATATATACATATACACATATATATGTATTATTTTGCAGATTCTTTTCCATTATAGGTTATTACAAGATATTGAATGTAGTTCCCTGTGCTATATAGTAAATACTTGTTCTTTATATATTTTATATATAGTAGTGTGTGTATGTTAATCCCAAACTCCTAATTTATTCCTCCCCCATTTTCCCCTTTGGTAACCATAAATTTGTTTTCTATGTCTGTGATTCTGCTTCTGTTTTGTAGATAAGTTCGTTTGTATCATTTTTTTAGATCCCACAAATAAGTGATACCATATGATATTTGTCTTTCTCTGTCTGACTTACTTCACTTAGTATGATCATTTCTAGGTCCGTCCATGTTGCTGCAAATGGCATTATTTCATTCTTTTTATGGCTGAGTAATATTCCATTGTGTATATATACCACACCTTTTTTTATCCATTCATAGGTTGATGGAATAAATGTTACTTCCATGTCTTGGCTATTGTGAATAGAGCTGCTGTGAACATTGCGGTGTGTGTATCTTTCTGAATTAGAGTTTTCCTCTTTTCTGGATAAATGGGCCAGGAGTGGGATTGCTGGATCATATGGTAGCTCTATTTTTAGTTTTTAAAGGAACCTCCATACTGTTCTCCATAGTGGCTGCACGAATTTACATTCCCACCAGCAGTGTAGCAGGGTTCCCTTTTCTTGGGGGGGCTTTCTGAGTGTGTCTCAAGGGAGTGAGAGTAGGTGGTGGGTGTTCCATTCTTCTGCCTCCTCTCCCCAGATTCCTCCTCCTGGACTGAGTCTGAAGCATGCCCCTCCCAGCCATCCACATGTACGCTGATGCTCTTTCTGCCCTCTTGATCCCACTCATGAAACTCTTCCCTTCTTCCTCATCCGTTAAAACATCACTCCTACAATGCATTGTGGCAATAAACTTTTCTGAAAGTTAGAGGGAAAAAATAAAGGACATTAAATACGGAACAGCATAGAAAACAATCTAAGATTGAATATTTTATATCTAACAGTTTCTCTTCCCTCCAAAGTCCTCTTCCACTTACCCCTCCTTCTTTCCAGATTTCAGCCTCCTCAACCTCATGCCCTCTTTCCTGGACTGACTAGAGGTAACTGGTTTCAAATACTTTATTCAGCAGAGAAAAATCAACTCTTTGAATTCAGTTCTTTTGCGTTATCTAGACATGTGGGGGAGGGGAATGAGAAATGTAGGTTTGCCTTTCAGACCCAAAGACACATCAAGATATTTTCTAAACAAAAGAGCAGTTCTTTCTTTAAGAAATATTCTTCTACCTTGACCAACGACTCAAATGGAAGTAATCTTTAAAAATAATATTCTTGCTCTGCCTCACTTCACGTGCATCTACATATATGAATGGAACAACTGATTATTACTCCCATTTTACAGATGAAGTAACTGAGGCTTAAGGAGATTAATGTGCTTAATTTACTCAGTTTGTAAGGACAAAATTGGAATTCGGACCCATATCTATTGATTCTAAAGCCTTATCCTCTTGACTACCCTATTCATACATCTCTAGTACAGAAAGCACGGGCTGAAGACATTCAAGAAAAGTAAGATTCTGGCAGAAAGAAGAGGGGAGGTTTCAGTTAGAAGAAGCGACACATAAGTGAGGATTAGTCCAAACACAAAGATTTGAACTAAGGGGTGGCAGTGGGTAAACAGTTTTGACCATCTGATGGGGAAAAAAGAGAATTAAAAATGGCTTCACGTTTTCTAGACTGGATAACAAGCATCGTTCATTCATTCATTCATCTAATAGGCATTGATGTGTCAGGTACTGTGTATGTCAACATCATGCCAAGTGTTGGGAACAGTAGGAAAGTTAGGGATGAGAAGATGAGGCGTCTACAGTGAGACATGAAGAGGCTGCAGTGAGGAGACACATCCCTGTATAATGTCCAGCAGGCAGCAGGAAATACCAAACTCATTTGTCTGAAAGTTTGGGGCACTTAGAGAACACCAGGCGGCAGCACAGACTTGTCAGTTAAAGGAAAGCAGGCCCAGCTAACATCTATGAAGTCTTGCGTTTTGCATCTGAAACAGATGAAAACAAAATACCCTTATTCTAAGGCAAGTACTGCTAAAATATTAGCAAATAATGTTAACTCGTTGAATGCACGTTTAAACATTTATAACCAACCTTTCCATTTGGCAAGCTGGGAGTTGTTTTAGTAGAAGGATAGGTGTATTAATATTGCTTAGCTTTTACATAGTATAATTTATCCAAAAATCTAGGGGAAATATGCACGTGATTAGGGCACCATTCTTCCAGCTGGACACATATTCTCCATATTCTTAAATTGTACATTACCGTGTCCACAGTTTATAAGCTAACATTTACCCATATTGGCAGAGATGAAAGTACTGTAACTGTGAGAACCTTGAGGTTATGATACTGCTAAATGAGGTAGATGTTTTGTTACATAATTAGCACATTATATTCTGTTTCTATACTTAGCATAATCCTTTTACCCATGCTTTCTACCCACCCCACCCTGCCTTCCCTGCACTTAATACCTTCTTTGGTCTCAGGTTGTTTTATCTTTCCTTACAATTAGTTGTCTATCTTTTCACTTTATGTACTTACAAGTCTCCTTACAACACAGCAGTGCACTGTTATTAGGGAAGGAACCAGTGTAGAGCTCAACATGGAGCCAGCATGATGAAAACGCACTCAGAACAGAAACAGTACCCTCATTCCTCTAAGCTAAGAGGTTTATAGATGCTTTAGAAAGATGGAGTTGGTAACCAACGCCAGTCTCACACTGTGGATATGGTGGTTTGTGAGTCCATGATTTGTATCTTGCTGCATAGAGTTATTCTTAGTCCTTTAGTCGATGGTAAATAGTTCGTTCCAACTGTGAATTTAGTTCTTTTCAACAAATCCATTTGTGCTCCTTATATAACTCTAAATGATTGAAACTCCTCAGGGAGTGATCCATGGTTCATCCAGCAAATTTTTTAAAAATTAGAAAAAGCTTATGTTGTGAACAAGCTGCCCATCAAAACAAGTGTCTATTTCTGGGATTTGGTGGAACTCAAGAAGGTAGGAAAAGAGCTATCTCTAACAGGTGGAAAAGCCTGGCAGAGAAAAGGGAGGGGGCAAAAGAAAACTAATCCAGAGAAAAACACCTTACCCACGTGGAGAGATACTTTATAAAGCAACTCTCAATATCATGAGAGACTGTTCCAGGTGAAAGGGACATGACAACTAAATATGATATTCGAACGTGGATTGGATCCTGCATTAAGAAATAAGGAAATTATTGGGATGACTGACAAAATTAAAATATTGTGTCAGCGCTACATTTCCTGAATTTGATCATTATACTACAGTATGTAAAAGAATACCCTTATTCTTAAGAGACAGAGGCAGAAGCGTTTAAGGGGAAAGGGGCATGATGTCTGCAATTTAACAGATAGTTCAGAAGAAAGAAAGAGGTGAAAAACCAAATATAAAATGTTAACAAATGTTGAATCTAGGTGAACTTTAAAGGTTTATGGAAGTTCTTTGCACTGTTCTTACAACTTTTCCATACATTTGCAATTACTTTAAATTGAACAGTAATAATGATAATAGGAGTAATAATAATTTAGAGAAACTGGGCATAAAGCTTCATACTAGCTACATTTTTCTGCTTCAAATCAGACTAGACACCTTTGTCTAATCACCTATGATAGCTATAGAAATAAATATGCCAGGGTCTAAAGTCTATGTTAAATATCAAAAAAAAGTTTTAATTTATTTACATACTTACTTATTTTCTAATATGTTATTTAAAGATTTGTTTTTCACATGAAAGGTGTCAGTACAGCACAAAGACCTTTTTTCTGAATCATTGAGACTGAGTCACCAACCTGACACCCCATAATGGCAGGACACTTTAGGGTGCATTTCCTACAAACAAGGACATCCTCCTACAGAACCACAGGATGGCCACTAAAATCAGGAAATTGACATCGATACATAATTACCATCGGAGCCTCAGACCCCTATCTCGCTAATAGTCCCAATAATGTCCTTAATGGCCAGTGGATCTGGTTCAGAACCACATGGTGGTCTCTTCATTTTCCTTCACTCTGAAACTATTCCTCAGACTTCCTTGATGTTCATGACCACTTGAACATGTTCATGTTCACTTCTGAAGTTAAGTTACCTTGTAAAATATTCCTCAATTGAGGATTATCTGTTGCGTCCTCATGATTAGATTCAGGTTTTGCATCTTTGGAAAGAACAGCTCAGTTGTGATGCTATAGTCTCCTCACCACATTTGATCAGTGGGACATCATTTCAATTTGTCCCGTTATTGGTGATGCTTGCTTTGATCACTTAACTGAGGTGTCGTCTGCCAGACCTCTCCAATGCAAGGTGACTCTTTTTCTCCTTGTAATTAATGAGTATTTTGTGCAAAGGTACTTCAAGAAGAAATACCCCATTCTTTATGAAATGTGCAATTTACTTATTTATTTATATCAGTATGACTCATAGTTTTCTAGTTTATTCAGTAGGTTATAATCTACTAGTAGGATTATTTATTTGGAAGCACAGATTGTCCCAGACATGGCCAGTGGGAGCCCCGTCAAGCTGGTCCTGTGTCCTTTTGACATCCTTTTTTGTGGAGAATGGTGTTGAGTAAACCAGATCTGAGTACTAGGTGTTTAGCTCACTGTAATTGGGGCATCACTTCACCCCGGTCCTGTCAGTGGACAGCCAGGCAATATATGTAGGTTTCTGTGTATATTTAAATCTATTTATATTTCTTTATCTGCCTCTCTGTATATTGAAAAACCAAATGTTCACACTGATTCTTCCAATTGCAATCCAACAGCACTGGGCTTGTTCAGTTCTCTCCCTCCTGGGACGGTGAGAAATCTGTCTCCCGTTACCCTTAACGTATTTACTTATTTGATTGATTCCCCAGTATGTAAACAGTCTCTGAGTGCTGTCATGAACCTCTCCTCCATGTGGATGCTTTCCTCACCACACCTGGGCTCCAACACCCTCAGGTCCCTGCTGGAAGACTCCCTACTGGTATTCTTAGGGCTCAGACTCCCCAGGCTGCCCCCACCCCCTGCACAGACACCCTTCTTACCCAATCTGTCTCTGACACCCCATGCCAGGCCACCTCCCCCCAAGGGTGTCCTTCCTACCCCACTCACGTTCTAATGCCCCCACTGAGGTCGCACTCACACAGAGATGCCCTCCTCTCCCTGCCTACGGATGGGAGCTCATTCTTCTTCTGGCTTTCTTGTTCGTTCATGACCGTTCTTTACAAAATCAATGCAAATGAGAGGGGAAATGAAACGTGCATGGAGTAAACTCTGCCACAGCCGTGTGTTTATAAGTTTAAATGAAGCAGGCTTGAAATGAATCATTTAGTTACCAAGATAATATCCCGTTAATCTTTAAATTCTCTGAAATCAAATCGTAGGACATTTACCTGAGTAGCAGAGACTTGGTAGACAGCCTGGGATATGGAAGTCAAAATAGCAGAATCTATCCTTCCTCCCCCGGGAACCAGATTATGGAACGATTTCTGGGCTTCCCAGATGACATCAAGAATTCAGAGAATGAGCCTCAAAGCCTCATTTAATGAACCCATTTTAATGAAGTCATCTGTTGATTCTGTTTTTATTATTAAACAAGCAATCAGGTCTTCTACTGAATGGCTCGGAATTTACTTGAACAGTCAGGCTCCCAAGATCGCCTGGCACAGTGGTGACGAGAGCCACATTCGTTTCTGCTCTGTCCCCGCACTTTTAGTTGGTGTGGATGATGCCATCTGCATGGTTCTTTACTGACCTCCACTCTTGGCTCTTGATCTGTATCTAAACTTCCAGCTATTTGTCGAAGGCAGCGTGGTACCCAGGAAAGAAGGTTGGTCTTGGGAGCCAGTCTGATTCAGTTTGAAATCTGTTTTTGGTGAAGCTGAGTTTCCTCCTCTAGAGAATAGCATCAAAAACTAAACCTATTCTGCTATATTTCTGTGAAGATTTGGGGTGGCATAAATGTCATGGGGGGAATAATTTAACAATTATGTATGTGCTTTTTTACTTTTGACTTTCCTAACACATGGCCTTGTTCCTAAGGGCACTCAGGTAGGGAGGAGGGTGGGAGATGGAGATGTTCTGTAACATTTTGGAGCACAAAACAAAACGAGTGACAACAGCAAAACGACAGTGTCCAGCCTCTGTCATTTAAACTATGGTTTACTCTAAACGAACTAAAACACTTAGAGCTTTAAAAAAAAAAGTTAGAAGCGTAGCTTAAATGAAACAAAACAAAGCCTTTTCAGGCAAGGCTTTTGCCATAAGAAAGGGTTAGCTAAATTCGTTTATCTTTTTCTTCAGCTTAGAGTTTTATGAAGGGGCAGACAGAGCAGAAGAGGAGGGGGAAAACCTGCCCTTTTCCAGCCCTGAGATGATTATGTAAAGGACGTGAGGAGTTGAGAAAAAGGGAGAGAGGAGTGAGATGGCCAGATAGATGTGTCCTGGTTCTTCCCTCGGAAAGTTGCTATATAAACTGAGTACATGGGCTCTTGTCTTGTTGCTTGTTTGGGTCACATATCAGACCGGGAACAGTCCATCCAAGTAAACCTGAAGGTACCATGTGGTCAGGTAGAGAAAAATGGCTTGAAGTGTAGCTTCCCAGGCTTCTCTCCTTCCCATGTCGAGGGCCAGTGGACCTGCCGTGGGGCTGCTAGGATAAGGCAGGGTGACCCACACAGAGGCTAAGCGTGGACCACATGGAAGACAAAAGGGAGGCTCAGGAGTCAGCAGGCAGTGGAGGATTCAGAGAAGCTGAGCCCACCTGTGAGAGTTGTGATACTTGACTACTGCCGCCTGGACACGTTGTCCAAAATACAGACCCATGAGTTCCTGGGCCCCAGACAGCAAGTTTGGAAGCAGCTGATCAAGCAACATCACGCCAGAGGCCAGAAGATGTTGCCAGATCACACTCCAAATTCAACATAAGACCAGAGTACCCCTTTCCCCTCAAACTCAAGAAGTCGTGTGACGCCCCCTACCACCCTACACCAACAGCACCATCTTTGGAGAAGACACAGAGAGAAGGGTGATTGGAGAGACAGGACGTTTGCATCCAAATGAGAATTTTTATTTAATCCCATAAGGATTGCTTCATCTTTTAGGTTGGACTGTTTAAATTACATTAGAGATATGGATGGGGGGAGGAGAAAGTCTGTAAAAGGTCTTATCTCGGGTCACAGACTAAGGCTGTTGCAGCACATACCTTTCTCATTCACATGATGCTTCTACGCTCATCTCAGTCCCTAAGACTTCTTTTACCGAAACAAGTAGCCAAGAAACTGAAAACAGGGCCCCAACACAGCCAAGCCATGTTCCAAGAGTGGTTATTAACATCCCATCTGTCACAAGCTCCTTCTGCCAGCAGTGAGAGTGTACCGCCCAAGGCCAAGGATGGGAGACGAGGGAAGAACAATGATTCCAGTTCCTTCTCTGTTGACGATGCCCATCCACAAGCCTCTTTTCTGTTTTTTAAGGGCATGATGTTAATAGTGTTGAATTTCGTGGGAAGAAGAGAAAGTAGTACTAGAGAAGTTTCGCATAAGGCAATCTAAGAAGACTTTCTGCAACTCTGCCCATGGCGCGCCCACATCAGCCATCTCAGTTCTGTAAGCTCCGGGGAATGACAGCAGGGATGAGCCTATTAACCACATCTGAGCAGAGACTTACTTTTTTAAAAAGAGTTCTGTGCTCAACTGAATTCTTAGGACTTGGACCAAAGGAGGGCAAAACAAAACAAAACACAAAGCAGAACATGAGAGGAAAGTGTCCAGACCTAAATGTTTACTTTATACCTCCTGGAACCTTATCTTAAGATATCAGTGATTCAGCTTGTCGCTACCTTCAAAACAATGCCTTTAAACATAATTTGAGTTTAATTCTAAACGAAACTGTTGAGAAGTGTATGTTTTCTTTACCAACAAGCCCAAATTGCTGACTAGTGTGGGCTGTGTTTTCCCCCAAGCTTTTTTTGCAGGTACTGAAGTCTGTATAAAAAGAGCCCTAATTCTGAAGGGAAAAGTGGGAATCCTCCTGCTGGCAGTGCCCTTCTTGGTTAACTAGATGGTGTTAGGAATAAAAAGGTTGGCCATGTTATCTAGAAGAAAGTATTATTAGAGATGGCATTATATCCTAAAAACATTTAATACCCTGTGTCCCGATCTCCAGTGCGCCATCTGGAGCAGCTACTTGGGGAAAATTACAGCAAATTGATAGGAATATAAAAAATTGCCTCAATTAATTTATTAACAAAGATAAAACCCTTTGATGAAAAATAGCATTTCAAGTGTCATTTGCAAATCATGATTTGACAGACAACAAATATACATGATGAAGAGTCATAAGACTTGTGTCTCTGCTTAGAACCACCATCACATCTATACTATCAGAAGGAAAGTAACTTCTCAGAGACCCATTTCGCTTTTTGTAAAAGAGAGATAACTTTTTCACAAAACATCCAGCTGAAAAGTCTTTTGAGATAAAGAATTAAAAGCTAGCTATTAGCTCGTAAGTTTCATACTTCTTTATTTTCTGGCTTAAATGAGAATGGGGTATTCAGATTAATTAATTATTGTGTTTATAAAGTCCCAGATAAATAAACTTTTATTACAATGGCCTTGTTTCAGAACGCTTCTCATGCTCTCTACCAGTTAGGTTAGAATGAGAGGAAAGATTGAAATGCTTAAGAAATGGCTCTCAAAAATAAATTGATAATGGTAAACACACCTGCTGTTTACTTACTTCTTGCCAGATGCTACAAAAGTCCTGGCAGAAAATGAAGAAAAATTGCTGGTCTCACAAAGATCATTTCAGCTCCATCTAGGCCCTCTGGGCAGTCAACACCAGCAG
Source organism: Monodon monoceros (assembly GCF_005190385.1). Lineage (NCBI taxonomy): Eukaryota > Metazoa > Chordata > Mammalia > Artiodactyla > Monodontidae > Monodon > Monodon monoceros. The sequence goes on along the minus strand of NW_021703773.1, from coordinate 13,943,932 downwards.
AATTGTTTTAGACCAAGAACAGCAATATGGTAACTTCATTGTAAACGCTCTCCATCTTTCCTTTAGAAATGTCTTTGGATTTTTTTCTGATGGGTGATGGAGGTGAAGAGATAAACATTTCTTGTGACATGATTCCCTAATGGTTTTGCTAGTAGAACTACTCATCATTTTCTGGTTGAAAAAAAATCATTCACCACGCTGAAGCCTAGAACTTGCTTAAAAAAATAGGAATGGTTCTAACCTGAGACTCATAATTTGAATGTGTAGAGTTTTGCAGCTGTATCTAGTTATCTTTTGAAAGTCAGTTGTCTTATGAATAAATAAATAGGTTTTGGAATGTTCAGTTGTTAAGAAAACAATAATATAAGAAAAAAGCATTTTTAAACCACTTTATGAAGGTATGATTGACATACAAAAATCTATACATATTTAATATATACAACTTGATGAGTTTGAAGATAAGTATATACCAGTGAAGCCATCACTACGATCTGTATCATAAACATATCCATCACCTCCAAAAGTTTCCTTCCACCCTCTGTACGTATTGTTTTTTTCTGTATGATAGAACATTTAACATAACATCTGCCCTCTTAGCAAAATTTTTAATATATAGTACAGTATTTTTAACTGTAGGCTCTATGCTGTACAATAGGTCTCTAAGATGTATTCATCTTATATAATTAAAACTTTGTACTTTTTGCCTAATACCTCCCCTTTTCTGTCTCCCCCCACCCCCTGGTGCCCGGCAACCACCATTCTACCCTCTGCTCCTTTGAGTTTGACTACTTTAGATTCCTCATGTAAATAAGACCAAAACATCTTTTACAGTTAATGATCATGTGATAGTAAACTGGAAAAAAAAATCTAGATAAAACACAAGAAACAAAGATCACTGTAATTCCTATATATATATATATATATATATATTTTTTTTTTTTTTTTTTTTTTTTTTTTGCGGTATGCGGGCCTCTCACTGTTGTGGCCTCTCCCGTTGCAGAGCACAGGCTCCGGACGCGCACGCTCCGCGGCCATGGCTCACGGGTCCAGCGCTCCGCGGCATGTGGGATCTTCCCGGACCGGGGCACGAACCCATGTCCCCTGCATCGGCAGGCGGACTCTCAACCACTGCACCACCAGGGAAGCCCTCCAATATATTTTGATACAACCAAATTCATTTAAATGGAAAATAAGTGGTGTGCATTCTGTCCAAAACAAAACTTTCTGAAGGTAAATGTGTTTCACCCACATTTTTTTTAAAAATGTGCATGAAACTGTTATCTGGACCCGTAAGGAATGCCTGTGAAAAGGCTGTGTACTTTGCCTTTTCTGGGTCCTCTTTACGAACTGATCCCATCTAAGAGAGAAAACATTCGTACCTTGTTGATTCCTAGTATGCTCGACGGGAATAATCGAGCAGCTCCAAGCTGGATTCCATAGGCCACTGACCCAGTGCCTGTTTCCACTAACATACCTGCTGGGTTCCTTTACCTCAGTCACAGGCACCATCCCCAGTCCTCCCCACCGCCACCTCCGGGCACTCACCCACTGACACCTGTGTGACTGACACCTGCGTGACAAGTGTGATCCCATAGCCCGGAGCACTCCGTAGTTACACAGAGGGGGCCCTTTTTAGGGAATGGGATCTATTTCGTGCACAATGTACTTTGATATCTTCAAAGATTAAATGCTCTTTTATCACCATCTAACTTCAAAGTCCTAAGCCATCGAAGAGCTTCCATTGATCTGGTCTTAACATTCCTTTCCAGGATGTCGACAGCACCTCTCATATTATCCCACACTTCTACACAACTGGAATACTAGGGAGTTTGTTTGGTTTTTTTGCTTAATACCCCCGCATTTTTTTTTATTTTACTTGCAAAATTTTCTTTCTCCTCGAGTTTGACTATTTATATGCCACCCACCCTTCTTCCCAGATGCATTTAAATGACATTTCCACTGTGAAACGTTCCCTGAATTTCCGTCAGCCCCTGGCTAGGTGTAATCTCTCCTTCACCTCTGCCTTCTGATACCAGTTAGCTAGTGTCTTTCATAGAGAGCCTTTATCATATTCTAGCGCATGTTTGTTATTTCTGTGTCATTCTCATCTTCCCTAACAATAATGATAATAATAATAGCAGTTACTGTTGTTTGGAAGGCTCACTGTGTTATAGGCAGTGTGCAAGATAGAACTTTATTCCTGCAATGGTTTTATAAAGCAAGCATTATGATCTGTATTTTACACATGAGCAAACTGAGGCTTAGACAGCTTAAAGCAGTGTGGTCCAAGATCGCAAGGCTAGCAAGTGGTGACACTGGGATTCAACAAGACCTCAGTGCAACTCCAGTGCATTCTCTTAGGCACTGCCTTATTCCTAGATTCAGAAGTTCCTTAAAGGGGAGATTGAGGAAACTCACATCTACTGAACATAAAGTGTCCGTGGCACTGGAACCAAAACTTGCATGCGTATCATCTCATTTATCTGTGAGTTACATGGTATAATCCACATTTTGCCGTTGAGAAAACCAAGGTTCACTGTAAATATATTTTTGAAAGGGAATAAATTAATAAGACATCTGGAATGCAAATAACTGGTGAACGATTGAGAGCCAGCATATACAGACATGTCCTATAAGTCAACAAGGGAAATAATAACTACCCTGCAGGAAAATGGGTAAAAAACATGAACAGGCATTTAACAAAGAAGAAACCAGAATGACCAAAAACATACGAAGTGACGCTTAGCTTTACTTAAAATTTTCACTTTTAGGTGTATTCTCTAGGGAGACTGTTCCTAAGATGAAAACAGGTGTGTTTGCCCCAGTATAGTTTGAGGAATGGATAAGCTGTGGTATTGTAATATAACAGAATATTTTACTGAATTAAAAAGAATATATGTATAAAAATAGATGAATCTTGATGACATAATACGGAATTAAAAAATCAAGTTGCAAAAGTATGCTACTTATGTAAAATTTAAAACACACAAAAATAGCAAATATTCTTTATGGATACTATATATTAAAACCTATGCAAAATATATGTAGTAAAAAGTATGAAAACCTGTTAAAAGTTAATTTTTGTCACATAAGCATCATAAAATTTCTCTCTGAAATGGCTCTACCAATTTTCATTTGCATTTCCAGTGTATGAAACTTCCTATGACTCCAACATTTGGGGTTGTCAGGCATTTTGATTTTTGTCAACTCAAAGAGTATGAAATAGCACCTCATTGTTTAAATTTGTAGCTCCTTTCCTTCTAGTAAAGCTGAACATCATTTCGTGTGGTTACCTATGGGGAAGGAGGTAGAGGAATGAGATCAGGGCTTGTACTAGTTTTTTATCTCTGAATAACAATCACCACAAGGTGAATGGCTTAAACTAATACCCACTTACTGTCTTACAGTCTCTGTAGGTTAGAAGTCCAGGCAAGGCTTTTTGCTGGGGTCTCTGAGCAGGGTCTCGCCAAGGCTTAAATCAAAGTGTCAACCAGACTGTGTTCTCATTAGGAAGCTCAACTAGAAAAGAATCTGCTTCCAAGCTCCGTCTGGTTATTGGCATAATTCAATTTCTGGCAGCTGTGGAATTCACGGAAACTTGTTTTTTCAAAGCCAGCGATAAAGAGAGAGGTTCTCTGTCTTTACAAGTCTCTGATCCCCAGATCCCCTTTTAAGGTACCCCCTCATTAGGTGAGGCCCAAACAGGGTAATCTCCCTTTCAGTAAACTTGAAGTCCACTGATTAGGGATTTTAATCACATATACAAAATCCCTTAGCCTTTGCCATATAGCATAACCTGGTCAAGAGAGGGACATCTCATCATCTTTGCCACATTCTATTAATTAGAAACAAGTCACAGGTTCTGGGGAGGGGCCTATACAAGAGTGTGGGTCACTGGGTATAACCCCACGGCCTGTCCACCACAGGGTAGAGTCTTGACTTGGTCTAAAATATGTTCTTTCTCCAAAAAACAGAATCTAAATTTTAACATTTGTTCAATCTTGATGTTGCATACACAGATTTCCATTATATTGTTTCTGGACTTCTCTTTATCATTGAAATAGTCAAAGTATAAGCAACAAAAATTTTTTTTAGTTAATAAGTAAGCTCACCAACAAAGGACAGTCCAAAAAGACCAATAGAAATAAACGAGAAGGATGCAGATAAGGGGTCTGGCTCAAAGACCTTATCGTTTTTGTCTAAACACCTGATTCTGAGAGCCCAAAGCAGTGTCTTAATTACCTTTTTTGGCCTGTTTTAAAAACCAGTGGGCCCATGGACCCAATGTCTGAACCTTCTCACCCAATTAACAAAATGCATCTATGTCTTGTTTTTATTTGATGAAACAGGAGATGAGCTTATTTGGGTTCCCAACTGCTGATAACTGGACGTCATCTGACTTATTCTCAGAGTTGCAATCTAAGAGCCACTGCGAATCCAAGAAAACCAGAACCCAGGATCATTAAACACATTTCTGGGTCACATTCCTGCAAAGAGAAAATTAACCCCACCTCTGGTAACTTGTTGACAAGGTGACAGAAATTAATGGTATCAGGCAAAAACCTCTAGTCAAAGATGGCTGAAGTCTGTGGCCCAAACTCTAAAAGTACATTTACTTTACTAGGAGTTAGCAAAGCAAAGAAGTTTCAACAAGATCTGAACAGACTGGAGGTTTGAATTATATGAACATATTTTGGTTCCAAGACAAAACACTGTAGAGTGGTTTACACAACTCAAAAGAATAGAGGGTCTGAGTAAATTTTTAAGCAGGGGAGGAGAAACCAGTCCTTTTCCAGAAAATTTTTAAATGATGAAGGTATTAATACCTGATTTAACATTTTCAAACTTCTCTTCCTTGACCCCCTAGTTATTCTAAAGTGGTTTGCCATTTTATTTGCATTTACTTTAAATTGTTTCATTTTGTTTGTTTTACCTCTTTCAAAAAAGACAAAATCCAGTAAAAATAGACACAGAAAAATTGGAAGGCCCTTCTGGAAAGCATTTATTTCAGCCTTCTCTCAGCTCCATCCTAACAGAGATTGAGGGGATAAAAGTCCTCCATCTCTAGGCATAAATGGAGTCCAGAAAAAAAATCACACCGTGTGGGACTCTCTGTTGATTTCTGTATGAGTTAGGTTTTATTTGAACAAGGACTATTTTTGATTGGGAAAAAAGGTTGCAACAGGGCACCTGGTGGCAGGGAAAGGACTCCTTAAAGGAAGTTGCAGTCTGACCTGCCTAAGCTGAGTGCCAGTTAAAGGGTTTGTGCATTGATTGTATTTCCATGCATTTCACACGTACTCCGTCTTCTCCTGCTGGCAGCTTTGCTGAATCATCACACTAACACCACTATAGTAGTTATCTGTTACTCCGTTAACAAGTTACCTCAAAACTTAGCAGTGTAAAACTACAAACCTTTATGATCACACGTAGTTTCTAAGGCTCAGGAATCCAGAAGCAGCTGAGTTGGATGTTTCTGGCTCAGGGTCTCTCCGGAGGCTCTATTCAAGGTGTTGGTCAGGGCTGTAGTCATCTGAAGGCTTGACGGGGCCGGATGACCTGCTTCCAGGGTGGCTGCCTGCCATGGCTGTTGGCAGGAGGCTTCAGTTCCCTGATAGGTGAGCTGCTCTATAGGCTGCTTCAGCGTCTTCATGACATGGCAGCTGGCTTCCCCCGGAGAGAGAGATCTGAGAGGTAGAGCAAGGCAAAACCGCGACGTCTTTTATAACCTACCTTGGAAACGACATAGCATCACTTCTGCAGTATTCTATTGGCCTCTTGGACCAATCCTGATAGGATGTGGGAGAAAATCACACAGGGTGTGGCTACAAGGAGGCAGAAATCATTGGAAGCAGGAATAATGGATTATTGATACTTACAATATGCTAGAGTATTTCTCTCTCCCTGTTTCAAGTGACCCCTTTTCCCTAGTACATTAAAGTTTTTATTGTATTTTGGAATTAAAAGAAATCTGAGGGAATTCCCTGGCGGTCCAGTGGTTAAGACTCTGCATTTTCACTGCTGAGTGCCTGGGTTCCATCCCTGGTTGGGGAACTAAGATCCCACAAGCGGTACAGCACAGCCAAAAAAATAATAATAATTAAAGAAAAGAAAAGAAATCTGAAAATATATAAATGTTAGTGCTGGACTTTATAGATTTCCCCTCCAAAAGTATGTTCACTTTAAAAGAGAGGTTTCTTTTGGAGGATGATGGAAATATTCTGGAGTGTGACAGTGGTGATGGTTGTACAATGTTGGGAATACACTAAAAGCCATTGAATTGTATACTTTAAAATGCTCAAAATATGTTAGGTGAATTTTATCTCAATAAAAACAAAATTTTGAAGAGGGGGCCTGAATAGCACTGATATCAAGTTGGCTGACCCAGAAAGATTTATGGTGGCATTTAGCTCTTTGTATTGTGCTTGTTCTCTCAGCTCAAAACTTAGAGTGTGGTTAATCCAGAGACTATCAGGTCCTGGGAAGATTGATGTACGGTGCTAACACTCATGGTTGGTTGGGGTCTTTCAGAAATAATACTAAGTACTGCTGCAGTGCGATGGCAGTGTTTTCAGAGAGCAATTGACATACATTCCTGTGATCCAACTCACATGATCCTTCCGTTAGAAGTACAAATAGCATATTTTATACCGACCTAACAAATGTTATCAATAGATATGTGTATTCTTTGAGCAGTTGCTTCAAGATCACTTTTGTCAGAGCATTTTGCATGATTTGTGATTTCACTTGGCAGTTGTTTTCCATTATGTCGTGTTGTGCTGTCAGTTACTTGGAGAGGTTCCAGATTTTTTTTCTTGTACTTAACACCGTTTGTGGCTATGAGAACTGAGTCTGCCAGAGCTCTTTGTTTTATTGTTGTCATGCATGCACCATCCTTATCAGTAATCAGGAAGACAGAGTCAACATCACCTAGCACTGATTGTCTACCGTGTGCCAGGTGTCATGTATACTGCATCAGTTACTATTAACCAACTGTCCTGAATAGCTATTAGTTATTCCTAGTCTCGAGCCTCAGATTGGTTACATGACTTTCCCAGAAGTTGTACCAACAGTTAAAAATATGTCACTAGGGGTTCCCTGGTGGCGCGGTGGTTGAGAGTCTGCCTGCCGATGCGGGGGACGCGGGTTCGCGCCCCGGTCCCGGAGGATCCCACATGCTGCGGAGCGGCTGGGCCCGTGAGCCATGGCCGCTGAGCCTGCGCGTCCGGAGCCTGTGCTCCGCAACGGGAGAGGCCACAGCAGTGAGAGGCCCGCATACCGCAAAAAAAAAAAAAAAGTTACTAAAAATAAGATGCTTAGACACAGATCTATCTGCTTTGGAGTAACTCAATAAATTGTAATCAAATTCAACTGAAATTAATGACTTTGAACTCAGCTGACGGGGTATGTATGAAGTTTGTGTGTTAGCTATAAATCTCCCTTCCTGTTTACCATATTCTCCAGTACCTGGCCCTCATCAATCTATGATTCAGAGGAAGATGTACAGGAAATGGGGCTGAGTAAGCACGTGACTTTCAGACAGTTCCTGAGCTTCTCTTTACCCCTTCTTTCCCTCTCTCTCAGCAAGTCCGGAGCAGAGTTGCTGGGATGAGATCAGAGCATGATGACATTGCTTGTACCTGTTGATCAAAATCATGGTGTCAGCACAGCATCTGCTCAGTCCTCCGAGGCCCAGTGAGTATTTCTGGTTTCCTGGAGGCCTCTTCCAGGTTCGGTTTTTCCGGTTTCCTGTGGTGACTAGTCAAATAGGGAAGCATTGTCTCTCAAGATCAGAAGGCTCAATCCTGTGATAAAATGCTTTTGTTATTCCTGTTCTGCCATGATATCTTTTATTAACTGGAATCATAAGAGATCTCATGTATAAGCAGAAACTGAGCAGCAATAATGAAACTTTCATAATCATTGAATGTCCATGCCTTGGAAAGAGTCAGGAAAATGTGCTTAAAAGGCTCAATGATGCCCAGCTCTACTGACATAAGGGACCTTGGGTCAGTGCAGATGTCAAATGGAGAGAGACAAAGAGAATTTCAAAATGCCCAGCTAACTGCAGTGAGATTTGCTGTTTACATTTGCATAGAGATGGCTACAGAGAGGTACTGGAGGGTCAGAGGATTTATAGAATTCTGGTCCTTCTGGGAAGTGAAGAATCTGGTAAGAGCTGGACGTATTAACTGAAAAATACACTGGGTTATTTTCATCTAAGAAAGCAATTACGTTAATTTACACAGTAATGATTATCTTTGGAAGTGAAGATAGAAGAAATAGAATGTGTTTGGATATTGAGTAACTGAAGGGAAATTGTAGCAGAAATTATTATATGCTTACCTACCACTACTTTCTCCACTCTGTTTTTGTTCAGATAGACACCCACTTCAGCAAGAACATGTACCTAATGAGAAATAAGCCTAGTCTGAGGTCTATCTAAGTCAGTCATGGTGGTCCCATTCTCTTAACTAGTAACTGATTTAGGCAAAGACATGGGATATAATTCTGGCCAATGAGGCAAGAGGGGAATTCTGGTTGGGGGACTTTTTGTCCTGAGAAAGACACGAAGAAGAAACTGCTCCTTCCTTTGGCCATTGTTGCTTATGGACATCTCTTAGCCTGAAGATAAAACCAGAACACAAGGAAGGCAGAATCATACAGAAGTTGACCCAGAGATACTGATCATACCACGAATGGAGCCATATTCCCTTGAATAGATTCTTGTTAAGTGAGACAACAAAGCTCTTTAACATTTAAACCAGTTGGTGTGACGTTTTCTATTATTTGCTGCCCAAGTCATTCTAATGATGTAGCTCACAAACCTAATGCGTCATCAAAATCAGAAGAGACTTCTTCACACGATGTATACATCAACATATTATGTATGTGATATCCCCTCCCCTTTGATCCCTATCTCAAGTTGAGAAATAGCTAACCCTAAAATTTTATGACAATTAAAGAGCCAAGAGTAAGCAAGACAATCTTGAGGAAGAACAAAGTTACAGGACTTAACACAACCTTATATCAAGACTTATTTTAAACACTGTGGTCTTCGTACATGGAAAGGCAAATAAACCAATGGAACAGAACAGAGCCCGAAAGAGACATACACATGTACAGTTGTTCAGTTTATGACCAGTTATTCTACACTGCAAAAGGGTAAGATGGTATTTTGAACAAATGGTATATGGGTATCCATACGGAAAAATCAGATGGAATTTGGATACCTTTGTAGAAAAGAAATAATTTAAATCCTCATCTTACACCACGTACAAAAATCAACTCCAGGGACACTATAGATCTAAACATGAAAGAACAGTAAAGCTTTTAGAAGGTAACCTAAGAGAGTATTTTCATGACCTTGGTGTAGGCAAATATTTTTTTTAATGATACACCAAAACCATAGAGGGAAAGATTGATAAATGGGACTACATTAAAATTAAGATCTAAAAAGCACCATTAAGGGAAGGAAAAGTCATACTACAAATGGTTATATAAGACATCAGATATAAGATGTATATCTGACAAAGACTATGTAAGGAACTTATGCAAAGCAATAAGAAAAACACAGCCAACTCAACAGGAAAATGCACAAAAGATATAAAAATAGACACTTCCTAAAGGGATTTGGCCAATTAACATTGACAAGATGCTCAACATCATTAGGAAATGCAAATAAAAACATCGTGATTTCAGATGAATCAGAATGACCGGAATTAAAAGAAAAAAAATACTTGCAACAAAATATTAGTGTACATGAGGAGCAAGTGAAACTCTCATGTATTGCTGATGGGAGTATAAATCAGAAAACTGTTTGGCCTTTTCTACTAAAACTGAACATAATTATACCTTCTGACCAGTGGTTTTCTGATGAATATTTAACATTCTCCAAGTGGATTTCCAACATAAATGTTGATTGATATTTTTGTTTATGTTCACAAGTAAGACAAAAGTGAAGCCAAAAAGACATGTTCGGGAACTTCACTCACTTGTTGATAACAGGAACAATTGTTTGCTGAATTGAATAATAGTTTTCAAATATTCAAAAATATTTTCTCAATTTTTTATGCTACTTACAATGTAATGGCTACCAGTACGATACACATGTACACTTAATCTGCATTATTAATATTTTCTCCATCTTTGTAAGTCTTGGTGATAAACAAAACACTAAGTCAAGTCCCGATTTTTAGTAATTGCCAATTTCCATGGTATATTTACTACCACCAAAACCAGTGTAATGCTACTTACATGATGCTCTTGAATGCAGATTTGAGAAGAGATACATAGTAGCACACCATTATATTTCTACCATATAGACACAATAAATGCAAATAATATTGAGAGAACAAATAATAGCAAAATGTAGTAAAAGAAAAATAAGGATATGAAAGGTTTTGAGTATTTATTATTTTTTAAATTATTTAATTGTAAGTTTATATAACAATTTTTAATAATGTCTGTGTTTAACAACTGGATTGCAAATTTCCTGAAGATTTAACTGTGGGCTCTTATAAGCCGGTACAAGACTGCTCCAGCCCACCACTGTTTTTGACCTAGGAACTACACTTCTTGATGTATATCCACAGAAATATGTACATGTGTTCTCCAAAAGACATGCACAACAATTTTTATTGCAGCAGTATTCTTAAAGGGTTAAATGTTAGAAACAATGCAAAGGTCCATCCAAGATAGAATGGAAAAATAAATTATTACCTTTTCATACCACAGAGTATGAGTCAGCAATAAAAATGAACCAATCACTGCTTCAGCAGACTCAACAAACAGAATGCTAAGCCAGGTACAAATGAGTGTATACTGTCTGAAATCGGACAAAGTAATCTATGGTGATAGAAGTCAGAAAACTGTTTATTTTCTGGGGTAGGGTAGGGTTGGGAGTGACTTGGAGGTGGCCTTAGAGGGACTTCTGGGGTGCTGACAAACTTTGATTTCTTTTTCTAGTTGTGGCCCCAAAAATGGGTTCACTACATAAAATGTCATTGAGCTGAACCCTTAATGCTAGTATGTATGTATGTTATACCTTATAAAAAGGCGTACATTTAAAAAGAATCACTTAGGGAAGTGGTTTTTCTCACTGCATATGCCCTCCAACAGGGAATGTTATGTGATATCCCCTCCTTTAAAGGAAATGAACTGATTTTAAGACAAGTTATTGGAAAGAGTAAAGATGAGGAGCTGCTTATTGTTGAGTCTCTGGATAAAAGGGAAAACATACTCTGGCCCTTGGGAACCTCTTTCCCAGGGAGTGAAAAATGCTTTGTTGTAAGGACCTATTCGACTCTAAGAAAAAAATGTATGATACATAAGATCATATTAAATTCAAGTTTAGGGAAAGTGATAGAAAGCAGCTAAGAAGAGTCAGGGATGTAGTTTCTATTGATTTTCTCAGGGATTCGAGGACAGTGTGGGAAATCATGTGGGATCATCACACCATAAACCAGGGCAGATTGCTTCAATAAATGTACTAGAACATCAGAGTCTCCTTGTGTAGAGTATTCTGATTCGGGGTTTGAGATCTTCCAGGAATGGTGATTCTGCCCTCCCAGGCTTTGTCTTACTTTAAGCCTTATATCATAAAAGCATTCTGCCCTCTCTGAGGTTTTGCCTAAATATATCAATTATTCTCTCTAGTGTTTTGGCTCCGTATACTTGTAGTGCTGAGATCACACACTCCACATAATCGTTAAAATGACACAGGACATTTCTGAAATGTGAAAGGAATCAATCAGCCAACTACATTTACACTAAGCAGCGGAAGATTGTTCAGGAAATTCTAGAAGGTCATAGTTAAAATGCATTTAAGTCAAGTAATGGTTTTAAGCAGAAATAGAACAAAGTATTTGGGAGACTGTCTTGTTTTGTCTATGTTCATTAAAAGGGGGTCGTATGATCAGTACATACCTTTTAAATCTACCCTTTTGTCAACATTTTAATTACTAAGAATCTCTTCTTAAAATCTCAATCTCCCTCTATTCTCATGTTTTTTAAGATTCTGTATACCAAAACAATTACACATTATAAATGTCGACGTAAATAATAAACAGCCTAAACCGCAAAGTTACATAAGATGTTTGTCAAGAATTAGGATTGGAGCTGGCAAGAAATAAGGGTGCTTGTTAAGGGCTTCCCTGGTGGCGCAGTGGTTGAGAGTCCGCCTGCCGATGCAGGGGACATGGGTTCATGCCCCGGTCCGGGAGGATCCCACATGCCACGGAGCGGCTGGGCCCGCGAGCCATGGCCGCTGAGCCTGCGCGTCCGGAGGCTGTGCTCCGCAACGGGAGAGGCCACAGCAGTGAGAGGCCCGCGTATCGCAAAAAAAAAAAAAAAAGAAAGAAGGGTGCTTGTTAAGTAAGGATTGATTGGGGTCTGAAATAGTTGCATAGTTATAAGGGGAGACCTTGAGACCATAAGGTTGGCAGCTGCTAGAGATACTGTTGTGAAAATAACTGGTGGTGTCCATGAGTTTGATACAGTTCAGACAATTCAGCTTCTCAGTAATGCAGAAACATGTCTGAAACCAAATCCACGATGGCCACCCGGCTCCATTTTTGGATGCCTGAACCACATTTACTCCAGTTTGATTTTTAAATGATCTTAACTATGTCATCATAAATAATTCATTTTTATTTGTTTAAAAAGGTATATAGTTGCCAAAGAGAACGTCTACCCAGCCTGAGATAACCAGTATAATCAAAATTATGTAATAAATTCAATCCAAAGAAAAAAGAAGAACATTTTAGTATGTTGTGCTAACTAAACGAAAATATGATTTTGGGGACTTCTGCAAAATTAGAACTTGCATGCAAATCCCTACTACTACCTGCAGTGCCTCTAGAGACCCAGGACATCAGTTTATGAACCACAGCTCTACTGTTTCATTATTATTGCATCAAATTTAAGAGTAGTAGTTTATATACAATGGGTGCTGAGTTAATTTGGATATACCAATTAACATCTAGTCTTAAAAAAGTCTTCCACTGGCATTTTTCAGTCATTTACCTTGAGTTAAAACACACAGAATTGTTATTAAAGCAATATGGGCATTTTTCCATTACTGAGTGCTTCATATTCAATTTGTGAGTTGGCTGCACTTGCAAGGATTCCCCTCACCACCTGACATCACTTAGTTGACAATGCAAGGATAGCAAAAAAAAAAAAAAAAAAAAATTATTATCTACTAAGGAGCTATATGCGGTAGAAGTCAAAATGATTGCCTAAAGTTAGGTATGAGATGATATACTAAATGTCAGGTGCCCACACCGGCCATGTTGCCCTTTAAAGACAGCAACAGCACTTCTATTATCATTGAAAGGCCACAGAGCACTTTTCTAGATCTTTGTCACAACGCTTAGAGGGAAATCAAGGAGTGTATTGTTATCCTTGGTTATGTATATGGAAATGCAGGCTAGACATTTGCCCAACACCAACTCAGAGCTTCTCCCTCCTAACTCAGAGCTCTGTCCGCTATGACAGTGTGCTGCCCAAAAGATAATTACAGGTTCTTTGGCGGTGTTATGGGTTGAGCCTTATCCTTCCAAAAGATATGTTGATATTCTACTTTCTGTAAAAAGAGAAAAACCATGTGAAGACAGAGACAGGGATTGGAGTGATGCAGCTGTAAGCCAAGGAACACCAAGGACTGACAGCCACCATCAAAAGCCAGGAGGAGGCAAGGAAGGATTCTACCCAGAGCCTCAGAGGAAGCATGGCCCTGTTGACACCTTGATTTCAGACTTCTAGACTCCAGAACTAGAAGAGAGTTGTTTTGAGCCACCCAGTTTGTGGAATTCTGATACAGAAACCTGAGAAGACAAATACAAGTGTGAACACTTAAATTTCAGTTAAAGGCAAGAAGCCTGGAGACTAATTATTTCCCTATAAGGAAAATCTAACTCCCACAAGTGAGCTGGGACATTTCTACAAACATTGACACAAGGAAAAAAAAGAAGGGATTTTACGTAGAACCACTTCTCAATCGTGATTGTAGCTTTCCATACCTCACTATCAAAAAACCTCCTCGTGGGAGATAAAACCTCAGTGTGACCCCAGTTCCCCTGAAGTCACACCCTTTCCTGCACAGGTGACCTAATACTTTGTACATAATACTCCTAGCTTTTGTTGGAGACTTGAGCGATGTGCCAGTGTAAATCTAAAAACGGCAATATTGTTGGAATTCATGCTTATTGGGCAACAAACTCCAGACAGGGAGCAACTTAAAAAAATAAGATAAGGAAGAAAAAAATCACAGACTTTGTCCTAAGAGATAGTCTACAAATATTTCCAGCTGAGACCTGGTGGGTATTTCTAAATTGTGCTCCTCAGAAAACTAGCCCATGAACACCTCCTTAATAGGGGGGTTTAGTAATCCAATGAGTTTAAAAAACACAGCATTCTCTTAGGGAGATTCCCTATTCACACTTGCAAATGAAATCCTCTGAGAGATATTAAAGTTAACATATTCACAAATGTTTTAGCTAATACTGCATTTCCCCAAATTATTTGATCATAAAACTCCTTTTTCTTACAACAGTCATTATTATCTAAGAATATATACTTTGAGAAACAATAGACTGTGATATTCTTAAATCTCACCAAGTACGTTAGAGTGTAGCTCATGCAGGAGAGAGCTCTGACGTATTTACTTGCTGTTCTGTATTTCAGGTTCGCTTACCAGAAGAGGTACACCTGAAAAGCTTCATTGAATTACTGAGCATGAGGTATGAATTCAGGTCATGGGGCCTATGCAATTCGGGGGAACCCTTTAAGGAAAAGAATACAAAATGACCATGGGAACACAAGGCCAAGTTTCTTCCTCCCGCCTTGGAATAATCCCAGACAAGGGAGGGTTTCTGAAGTTTATGCTTCACTCACTTCATTGAAAACCCATCTCTGCTTCAAATATGGTTGGCTACATGAAATAAACTAGAAACTCAAATTAACAGTGGCATAAACAGGATAGGAATGTATTTCTCTCTCACGTAATAGTCCAGAGATAGACACTTGGCTGCATTGTGCAAGGTTCCTTCTATATATCTTGTTACTCTGTCATTCCTAGCATGTTGCCTTTGGCACCAAGTTCCTTGTCCAGGCAGCTGGATTGAGGAAGGGCTGGAAGAAGGGGCTTGCTCTGGACTTAGGAACATGCTCTGCAAAGAACATTTAGAGCTTCTTCTTCCATCGCATTGGCCAGAATTTAGTTAGATGGCCTCCTTTAGCTGCTGGGCAACTTGAGAAAGGAAGGCTGTATTCTAGGTGGTCAGGTACCTCAGCTCAATGTCAAGGCTTTTATTATTGTAGAAGAGGAAGATCAGTTTTAGGGCAGCTAGCATTCTCTCTCTCTCTCTCTCTTTCTTTCTCTCTGACTCATTAAGTTTTCTCTCCAGCTTTCTTGAGGTCTAATTGATCTCTCATTACCTTTTAAATGTACCAACTCAGAGCTTCAGTATCTAGCACGGAGGCACTGATGTCCCTAAAACCATCAGAATAGTCTTATATGTGTTTTTAGAAAAACAAAGCCTTTTTAGAAGAAAGTAAAATAAAAACCTTCCTGAACTGCAGGGGTCCCCGCATTCTTGGTAAGCAAAAGATACTTTCCAGTTGCCCTGAGGCCCCAGAAGACAGGACTGAACACGAGGTGAGGGCGGTGCCGAGTGAGACGAGGGCAGACCCAGGAGGGAAGCTGCCGCCAAAGCCTCCCTTCCCCGCCCCGCCCCTTGGAATCCGGGAGAACCTGGGGGGCAGAGAGGGAGGTGAGCTGACTCTCCTTGGCATCGAGAACCTTACAGCTTCTTTTTTTTTTTTTCTTTTTTTTTCCGGGTGGGGAGAAGCGGGGACGTAAATACTTCACTGGAGGAAGGTTTAAAAAAGAGAATCTGTACCTGGATTGTTTGGAAGAGAGAAATGGAGTGGAGGATGGTCTGGGAAATCTGAGTAGGTTGGTTTCTGACTCTCTGAGATGTATATTCCTATTAACAGCCCGCTCTTTCTGTTCGCGAGCCTGTCAACACTTCAGCCAGCGGACAGCCAGCGGAAAGTTCCTGGGAACTGTCTTGGGCGTTTGGCAGGCGCGCCCAGGGCCAACTGTGTAACCCTCCGGGCTGTTGGGATTGGAATTGCTCTTTTAGGAGTGCAGGGCTGGAACAAAGAGGCCCTGTTGGGTATTTCCAGATTCTGGAAGAACTCTGCCTTTAATGATGGTGTAGAGTTAATGTGATTTAAACTTGCCATACTCACAGGTTTGTTGTGTTTTTTCTTTGATTTTACTTTTTTCAAGCTGAGCTTATGAGGCATATACTTGAATCGGTCATGCACTCACAAAAGGGGTCTGTCTACTCCACAGAGGAGTTTAGATGCTGTTCCCAGCCCGGCTGTGGCATAAACCTGCCCTGGTAAAGCAGAAAGGCATAGGGTATGGATTATAAAGAATCTTCATTACCTTCAATAATGAACAACATTTAAACAACCTTTATTCTTTTTTTTTTTTTTTTTTTTTTTTTGCGGTACGCGGGCCTCTCACTGTTGTGGCCTCTCCCATTGCGGAGCACAGGCTCCGGACGCGCAGGCTCAGCGGCCATGGCTCACAGGCCCAGCCACTTCACGGCATGTGGGATCTTCCCAGACTGGGGCACGAACCCGTGTCCCCTGCATCGGCAGGCAGACTCTCAAGCACTGCGCCACCAGGGAAGCCCTTTCTATTTTCTTTTTTTTTTTTTTTAACCTTTATTCATTTGAGGTGTCTATTAAACGATCTTGATAAGAAGAGTGTGCTGTAATAAAAAAAAATCAGATTAAATCTAAAGGAAATAATTCTTAAAGAGGTGGAGGAAAAAATGTTGGCAACGCCTGAACTTCTGGCAATGGCTAAGCAAACGTTAGGATAAAAGATTAATAGTTTCTACTACTTTATTCAAACAAAGCACTGTTTTAAAAAATACATCCGATGTCTGCAAAAATATAAACTTTGGTCGTCTGATATTTTGAGTAAATTAATATACGTAGTGTTCTGTAGTACTAATTAGTCTATACAGTGCCCATTCAAGGTAAGCAGCGATTAATGATTTAGAGTGATATGAACTGATGCAGAGGGTCGAGTCTATTTTGGTACATTTAAGTCCATTCTGTTGGTTTTGTTTGTGTGCATCATGCAAGACCCTGGGGTGGGGATGGAAGGGATACAAACATGGGAAGCTATTGTTGCTGCCACAGCAAGTGAATTATCCAGTGGGAGGAGATAACTCAGGTCTACAAATAAATATAATTCACCATATTTTGTAATTGATGCTAAAGATGG
Source organism: Monodon monoceros (assembly GCF_005190385.1). NCBI lineage: Eukaryota > Metazoa > Chordata > Mammalia > Artiodactyla > Monodontidae > Monodon > Monodon monoceros. The sequence goes on along the minus strand of NW_021703773.1, from coordinate 13,926,615 downwards.
CTACAAGCTGTAACAGTAGGCTCCCTTTTTGGAGACTGACTTACTGTGTGTCAGGCATTATATCATGTAATTTACATGATGTCAGTCACTATAAGGTAGCAACTCCCTGTATGATATACTACGAGGAAACCGAGTAACAAGCAAAGGTAAGTAACTTGCTCAAGGGCAAAGCTAAAAAGCTGGGTAGCCAGGTTTCAGACTCAGACTGCTAGATCCTTGCTCTCTGTACTGTAAGACACACGTCGGACACACCCATGAGGGTGCAGCTGTTTCTGGTTGGGGCAATCATGGACTGTCATATAGAAGTAGCATCTGAGCTGGGTCTTGAAGGATACACAGTTGTCCCTCGGTACCTGCAGGGAATCAGTTCCAGGACTCCTGTGGATGCTCAAGTCCCTTATATAAAATGGTGTCATATTTGCATATAACCCATGCACATCCTCCCATATACTTTAAATCATCTCTAGATTACTCATAATGCAATGTAAATGCTATGTAAATAGTTACCTGCACTAGGTAAATTTAAGTTTTGCCTTTTCAAACTTTCTGGAATATAAAATATATATATATCTTCTATCCACAGTTGGTCGAATTCGCAGATGCAGAACCCATGGATACTCAGGGCCCACTGTAGAAGTTTATGACAGAGTGGTGGGAGGGACTAAAATAAAGATATGGAGACCGAAAAGTACAGAGGCTGTGTAAGGAACTTAAAAGATGTCTAATTTGGTGGCAACTTGATGAATAGAGGGAAATAATTTGGAGAGGTTGAAGCTGGGTGGAGGGGGTGAGGGTCAAGCAGAGGTCCGGTGGTGATGATTCGTGTATTGAATTGGGTCCAGGGCAAAAATCCGAGCTCTGTGGCCTGGTTTCCTCTGGACAATAGAGATCAAAAGGAATCCTAAGCTCACTTTCCAATTCTGTGTCTATACTTCTCTGTCGGGGAACCCTCAGTTCCCTCTTCCACTTCCCGTCTCAGTCCAGGAGGGCAGCAGGCACCCCCATTCTTCTGCCCTCTCCCCTGGTCCTCCACTAGTCCCTGTACAAAGTAGAACCGGTTGTTCCCTGGTTGGTGAGAACATGAGCCTCCCACTGGCCACTTTTTACCTGTGGTCAGAACACCCGTGTTAAAGGACAGTCCCATCTGAGTCGTTTCCTGTGTCCACGTGGTAAGCTCTATGCTTCCGGCCCAGGACCCTGATGGGGCTGCTGTCTTGCAGTAAGACCTTCTTCTATCCATCTTGATGTATTCTGGCAGCTAAGTGGACTCCTGATAATCTTGGACTCAGGGACAAGGAAACAAAAAGAAGCCTTCCTTAGACTTCCTTACCTAAACCTTATTCTCCAAATCTTCCTTGCATTGGAATGATTGAGTCCTTGCCCAGCTATTAATAAATCGGCATCTTGCTTCCTGGTTGGTTTTGTTCTCTGTGTATATAGATTTCTTGCTTAGAATCTCTAAGGAAGAGGGGAACGGGAAGAAACAGAAGAGACTGGGGGATGAAGAGGAGGAGGGATGAGCAGGAAGAGGAAGCAGGGGAGAGGTTGGGGAGATTCTCATCACCAGCCCCAGGAAAGGCAGATACTTGGGGGTTGATGGGGGTGGGGTGAGGATGGCAAAACTTTCTGGCTTCATGTGTTTTCAGTTCCATACCCCAAAGAAGGGGAATTTCCCGAATCCAGTTTAATGCTACAAATACTTGTTGGGCCAGTAGTACATGTAAGAAACTGTTCTCCATATTGGGAGCTGGCTGGGCAAGGAGAGGAAAGAGATAGAATAGCTTCCCTCAAGGAACTACAGTATGAAATCGAGTGGATTTAGTTAATCATTGAAGTTTAATAGAAGAATTCACTTCTTACCATTTACTGCAAACTCTACAAAATATCAAATGACAAATTGACTCATAAGAGCTCTTAGAAGTGAGAACTGGGTGTCTTCCAGGGGGTCATATAAGACAGACAACACCATTTATAAAAATGAGCTTCTTTTGTAGTTTTTCTTGATTCTGGAAGCTTCAATTACCCTTCTCACCTCTGATAACTTTCAAATATCATGCAGAGACGCTACCCAACAAGTGCCTTTTTAAGCAAAAGCAGGTCACTCCCCCCAGCCAAGGATCCAGCTCTTTTCAAATTTCATCACAGATAACAGAAAACATTCAGAATAATTGTAAACAAAGAAACAAGTAAGAGATTTCCAGAAGCTAATATTTTTTAAATTAGATCTGAGAAAACACTATTGCACTTGTTAGATTTATCCCCATCTTAGAACATCACCCTTAAAACTGCATAACTGGAAAATTCTTTGCAATGTTCTTTTTCACTGTTCAGTAGCATCTTTGCCTCTTCCTGAGCATATTATGCTACCAGACAGACTATAAACTTCACTCTTTATTACAGAAAATATCTATAAACGTCTACAGGAATATTCTTAATATGTTTTGCTGGTTTTAATGCTTTTCTTATGATAGTTATGAGATTGATTGGTTCTTTGCTCCAGTGTTCTGTAACTCTAGGCAATTAATAGCTTCAAAAAGAAACTAAAACCCCGGAGTTATGAGGGAGAATCAAACATATGCAAAATGATGAAAAATTGATGTGGAAAAGGGCAAAAGCAGATTTCACTGCTGACTTTCGGACAGTGGGCCCTGAGATACACCTCGCCCATTTCTTCTCCATCTTTGACTCCTCTCAGAAGCCAAGTCCCCTATCAAATAAAGAAAACAAGCTAAACACTTAAGGGCAACTGCTATGACTTTTACACACATGGATGGGAAAATACAATAAACACATGTTGAAAGGGACTAAATGGACGCCAGTGGAAGAGCATCAAGACATGAGTTTTCCAGAGTGTGCCCTTCACTAGCAGAGATATTCAGGGACATTATATCAAGCAGTGTAGGAGGAGTGTGGCCTTCTGTACTCACAATCCTCCCCATCCCTGGAGCAAATACAGAAGGAACATTCTGCAGTTTTCCTGGGAATGAAATGACCCAGGAAAGACACTGTAGCAATTGCTTCTCACAGGGAAGAAAGGGGACACGGAAATGAAAAGAGGACCATCTGCTTTTGACATCAGAAAACACCTTATGTTGCAGAGTGTTCCTACCCCAACCCGGGTGAAACTCTGGTTAATTCCGATTATGCCTTTAGGGAGAGGACGGAAGGTAGAGAGAATTAGGTTACCGTGCTCCCTGCTCCCTGCTAAGCTACCATTGCCCCCACTCTGTGTCTATTCATGGGCACATAAGGGACCTGGCACTCCGACCTTCTTCCAGCCAGCCTCAAGAAGAGATGTGCTTGGTGTTATTTCCTAGGGCCACTATTCCTTCTCAAGAAGATTACACAGCAGTGGTCTCAACATCTTTAAAGACTGAACTGAGGCTTCTCTTGGTCCAGCTCCTCCCCCATACCAGCTGAGACCTCATTGTCCCTGACTGTAAGGGAGCAGCTCACTTGCTCAGCAATGAGTCGGTCATGCATTTAGCTCCCTCTCAGCTGTATATTCAAGACTTACAACTGGCTTCTTTTATTCAACCCTAGTTCTTCAGTGGTTAAGCTTCTATACTGTCTTTAGTCCATTGGAGCTAACTATGACAGAATACCACAGACTGGGTGGCTTACAAACAACAGAAATTTATTTCTCGAAGTTCTGGAGGCTAAGAAGTCCAAGATCAAGGCACCAGCATGGTTGTGTTCGGGTAAGAGCTGGCTTCCTGATTCACAGCCAGCACCTACTCTCTGTGTCCTCAAATGGCCGAAGGGTTGAGAGAGCTCTGAGGGGTCTCTTGCATAAGAACACTAATCCTATTCATGAAGGCCCCACCCTCATGACCTAAGCAACTGGCAAGGGCTCCACTGCCTAATACCATTGCTGTGCAGGGGGTTAAAATTTCAACATAAAATTTTGAGGGGATGCAGACATTCAGAGCATACCATATACTGTGCTCTCAGAGACTTTATTTGTCTTGTATTGTAGACTCCCTAGTAGCTTAATTGTTCCACTGTTGACACAATTTTCTCCTTTCTTGTAGCAACGCTTGTCCTAACAATGCCAACTGCCCACCCACGTGAACTTTTTACGAATACCTGACCCACTCTTAGTTTGCCAGTTATCATGGGCATTTACTTTGTATATTACCTGGTTTTCTCCTGAGGACTAACTGTTAGCTTTAAGAATTCCTTTTCAGCTCACATTTTTGGGTACATTTTGTTCCTAAAATAGCTGACCTTTGACCTTACTTGCTTGTTCAAAAACCTGGCTTTCTCTTGACACTGTGGCTTTAATTGGATACTTAGTCTTCTCTTTTTCCACTTTTGCTAATTTTACCACCATCTAAACTCTGGTTTGAGAAAACTAAATCAGACAGCTGAAAAGAGCACTTAAAAATTTATTAATTGTATTATGAATTACAACTGTATTATGTTTTTCTGCCTTCTCTAAAATTAATATTGCTTCTCATGAATTTATTTGAATACTTTTGCTTATATTTGATTTTCATACATCTTACATTTTCAAGCAGTTAATATTTTTGCATAATGATACTGATAAAGCTTGAGACCTTCCCTAAACAAATAAATTATTAACTTACAACTGAGCTCTAGGTAGAATTATGATTCCTTCATTCGCTAATAGCCTATCATAAGAACATAGGGATTTGAATTGAGTCATACCAGGGTCAGTCCATCCCAGTGTTCAGCTGTGAATAACTACTTCAAGTAACATGCAATGGTTGATATGCAGCTGTGCTACCTAACAAGCTTTAAAAGTAACTGTTATATATCCCAGAGAGCTAATAGCATATTATGGCCCTTTTAGTCATAAATTTGTCCATGTTTTTCATAATTCCATTTGTTTCATAAGAGAACCACTTCTGCTGTGGACATCAGTCACTCTTTTAGGCTGTATCAAATAGAGAGACATAGGTACAGAAAGTGATGGAGGAGGAGAAAATTTTATTATTCATGCTAATAAAACGTAATAAAAGTATGGTTTCATCTAGAAAAGCAGACATAGATATAACTGTAAAATATTTTTGTATGTTTGGTGTCTTTAGTGTGAGGTAGGGGAAAGAATATAGACCTCAAAGTCAGACAGATCCAACACTGTCCTTTACTATCTTCATGACTTCTCTGAACCTGTTTCTTTAATCTGTTAAAAAAAACTAATATTTACCTTTAAGTTCTGTTGTTAGAATTAAAATAATAATAAATGAACTCAGTACTTAGTAGGAAGTTAATATACGAAAGTAGTAATACTAGTAATACTAATTTGATATCTCTCACTTGGAAATATTCTTTGAATTAAAAAGTGAAGAAGGAGGGAACTAAAGAGTTAGAGTTTTGTTTGGTCTTGGCAACATACAGGCAGAACTGTCAAAGGGAACATGGTCTAGAGCTGCACTGTCTAATACAATAGACACTAGCCTCATGTAGTTACTTACACTTAAAATTTTAAATTAAAAATTTAAATTAAATCTTCGGTTGCACTAGCCACAGTTTAAATGCTTGGCAGCCACATGTTGCCAGTGCCTACCATATTGAATAGAGCAATAGACAATATTTCCATCACTGCAGAAAGCTCTATTGGGAAGTGCTGGTCTGGACCCAGAGATTCTCTGTAGACTTCATTACTACTGTCAAAAAGCAACTGTCTAGGATTAGGTGGCTCCTCACAGTGCTGGGAACTGGCCAATGCCAGTTTCTAGTTCCCTTTCCCCACCATGTTAATGGGCTTCTCGGTCTCTGCTCCCTTATCTCATCACACAAAGCGCCTTTGCACATTTGTCTGTTCTTATGGCATCTACTAGAGCCTGTCTCGTTTCAAGGTATCTGTTCACTAAACCCAGCTCAGATTTTAACCTTTGGGAGCATATAACCCTTTACAGGAATAACTTAGTTTTCAAATTCAAAGTAATGATTGAAATGCCTCTCACTGTAGAATTTCAGGAGGAAAATTAAGGATAGGGGATATACCCTATTCTCTTTAAAAACCATGGTATTTGGGTGGCTCCCTAGTTCCCTCTGTCCACAGCTGGTTCTATTCTGGCTGCACTAATTGGATAGATTAAAACATGAAATATCTCTTGGAGGAATCAAATTTTTTGAGACAAATATGACAGTTATATTCATTGTTTGGGAAGATTTTTAAAAATTTTATTCTTGTTCATATTACGGGCCATCTGATTCTAATAAGACCCATATAATAGTGAGTATGAAATGGTTAAACAATTAAACTCTGAAGTTCTGCTCCCAGGTAGAGCGCTTAATGATTTGAAAGTGTCATGGTGACTTAGAACAATAGAGGGGTCATATCTTCTCAGATCCATCAGGAAATTACTCTTCCTGCTTGAAATTGCTAAGTTTCAAATGTTTCTATTGCCCAAATAAGGCAGAATACAGAAGTTGTTGCCAGAGGGAGAAATGCGAGGTCACATAATAAAGTGAGGAGACATTCCCATTATGTGGCAGGCAATTAACAGGGATCCTTGGAGCAATGCAGCCCCTTTAAATACAGGTGGTAGAGACCGTATCTAAAACCAGCACTTTGAACATCTATAATACAAGAGACTATTTTCTGACTTTAATACATAAGAGTGACAACCTCAGAACAAAACTCCCTGGGTCTAGAATCACACAGAAGATATATAAAAAGATCAGTAGAACCTGGAGGTTCAATATAAGATGAGAATTCTGACCAGACTAGAACAGAAACAATTCTACCAGCCTCACTGAAGGAAGTCAACAAGTCACCACTCGTTGGGAAGAAAGGATAGATATAAAGCGGTATGAGAGTTCTCACCATATATTAAAAATTGCTCAATTAAATTATTAGACTCTAATTAAATGTATATAGTTCATAATGTATAGTGCAAATTAGTCTTTTTCAATTCATTATTTGGTTTTTTAAAATCTTCATTAAAATTCATTTCCTATTCATAAATAGATAAATAGATCTCTTATTCATCATTTCTATTCATAGATAGTATTGACCTGGAACAAGCAGACTGCCAGATATTTCTCCAGCAAAGATGGGTTTATTCGGGATTTGTAGAGAATTACATCTGCAACCATGTTGAGCCATGGGCAAGTCCCTGCTCAGTGAGGAAAGAATGCTTTTTTAGAGGAGAAAACGCTACAGTAAACAAAGGGTCCATGGCTCTTCATTGGCTGAGTCCTTGCCTGGAAAGAAGAGGAGTCTTTCCTCTTCCTGTTGGGGCTCTGCTGTCATCACAGGGCATGAGAGCTCCCCCTTCTGGTCTCCAGATTCTATTTAATTGAAGTTTTTGTTTACTGATTTTTTACAATAGATATTTTGACTGGACTCTTAATTGATACTTGGATTTGAGATTGTGTGCTCTACCTTGCAATGTGAGGAAAAGGGTGCCCCACCCAAACATATCTTAACGGGACTTGTTTCTGCTTAGCCAGCTAACACAACGAGTCACATGTTAGAGGAAATACAAGGTTGTGACAGCACCCCCAGAGGCTCTGGCCGACCCGCAGGATCTCTGAGACCTTAATCTGTCTCTGTTTCTGATCTCCCCTTGTCTTTGGCACACTCAACTTTCAGCTGCCTAACTCTCCCCACTCTTAAAATAAGAAAACTCAAATTTCTGAGCCACTGAACAGGGCTGTTAGCTTTCCATGCTGGAGTTATGTCCTACCAAAGGCCTGATGAGTATTAGTGGTTTGTTTCCAAAATGTCTTCAGTTATTGTATGTGTTTTTATGAAAGATTAAAGAAGTAGCGTTAATCATCCCAAACCTTTCTCTCTTTCCCCTTCCCTGCCCAGGCTAAGCATACTTGAACAAATACAATAAGCGTTTTCACTGTGTTGGCAAGGATGTTTATAAATGTGTGTGTGTGTGTGTGTGTGTGTGTTTACCCATGTGATTTATAAATAACCTAAGTGAACTAAGTAAAGTAAGTTTAGGCCGTGCTTACCAGGAATATTAGGAAGCAAAGGCCCTTCAATATCTGAATTAGCTCTGGCACTGTTTCAGGGAAAACTGGCTCACATCTCTTGCATAAGACTTATGTAAGAGATTAGATGTGGTGCCTAAACTATTCCAGTTATCTACAGCATGGAAAAAAGAAAAGTACGCTACACTGTTGTTACTTGCTAGCTCTCTCAATTTCAAGGGATTCTTTGCTTATAGAAGTAAAGCATCTCAATTCTTAAAAAAAAAAAAAGCTTAGTTTTTCTAGTCTTTGTCACACAAACATATGTAGAAGTAAACCAAAACGGAGGGGAAAAAAGCTATGGTACAGGCAATAAGTAGTTTAGAACTTGGGTAGATATTTAAATTAGTTCATCTATAAACAGTAACAAAAATAACAGTTTTACGAACTTGAAACTCCAAAGTCACATTCCATACATAGCTATTACATATCACTGAAGAAATAGATTTTCCCACACCTCATAAAATAGCTCCTCAAAATTTAGAGCTCACTGTTTATTACCATAATAATTATATTCTGGAAAGGATTTAGATCAAATCTGATTTCCAGATATTTTGACCAAAAGAGAAATGAAGGACAGACATGACTTGAATCCAAGTCCATGTGCCCGATGCACAGGGAGGCCAAATGAACAGAGACGTCAGAGTTTGGAGTAGAGAAAGGTCTATCACAGGGCCAAGCAGGGAGAATGGGCAGCTTGTGCTCAAAAGACCCAAACAAACTCCCTGATGATTTTCAGGGAAGCATTTTTAAAGGCAACATTTGGGCTGCAGGGGTTATGACCTTCTTCTGCTGGTGAGGTAACAGGGTGGTGCTTCAGGACTCTCCTGCTCAGCCTGAAGTTACCATCCTCCACCTGGGTGTGGGCCTTAGTTCCAGTAGAACAACTCAAAGATATGCCTCGGAATTTTTTTTTTAATATTTTTTTTTATGCACTGGATTGTTGTGTATATCCCTTGAGGAGGAACTAGGACTCTGTCTTAATGCTGCACTATTGTTTCCTGACTGCTTTTCCTTTGTTCCCACATTCCCTCACTTCCCTAATTAGTAACTGCCCTTTGGAACTCAGGGAAAGTCTAGAAGGCTAAAGTCTTTTTCCTACAAACCAGAAACAGGGGACACGGAAAGGCTTTTGTTCCCTGGGAGGGCCCCACAGGGCCATGCTCAGTTTCATAAGGTTCTCCTTGGTTCTCATTTCTGACATATATATTTTTCTCTTTGGAGCTGTGTGGTAGAGAGAAAAAAACTTAAAATGTAGAGTCAGGCCAACTAGCTCAGGTACAAATACAGGCATCATCACCTACTTGCTGCATGACCCAAGAAAATTGCTTAATTACTCTGAGCTTATTTTCTCAATTGTAAAAGGAGAATAATAATATCTATCTCGTAGGGTTGTTATGAGGATTTAGATTAAAATAACCAACATGTGTTGAGTGCTTATGTGACACTGTGATTAATAATAAGAAATAAATATTTGGTCTTCCAACTCTGTCCTTGGCACAGTTCCTAAAACCGTTGGAATTTCCTAAGTGATAAGAGTGATAAAGTTATCTTTTGTTATTTATAACAAGCCCCTTTCACCACCCAGAGTTTATGTTAATGAAATGACTTTTGGAAAGCCCCTAGGAACGGATGCTGGTCACCAGGGGTACCAACCAAGTACTGAAAAGGTGGGAACTTTTAGCCCCACCCCCTGACATCCAGGGAGGGGAGAGGGGCTGGGGGTTGAATCCATCACAGATGGGCAAAGATTTCATTGGTCGTCTTACTTCAGGAAGCCTCCATAAGAACCCCCAAAAGGACAGGGTTCAGACAGCTTCCAGACTGGTGAACAAGCAGTGGTGCTAGGAGGGTGACACACCCAGAGAGGGCATGGAAGCTCCAGCCCCTTCCCACATACCTGGCCCTGTGCAGCTCTTCCATCTGGCTGTTCCTGAGTTATATCTTTTTATAATACACTAGAAATTTAGTAAGTAAACTGTTTCCCTGAGTTCTGTGAGCCACTCTGGTAAATTAATCAAAACCAAGGAAGGGGTCATGGGAACTTCTGATTTATGGACGGTTGGTCAGAAGCACCGATGTTTTATTTGGGCAGATTATGCTCAGAAACTGAGATTGTCTTCGCCAATAATTTATTTAACACAGGTTCACTGCAGGAATTATAATTTATAACAATAATATTTCACAAGACAACAGCATTTAAGATAATATTTCTTAATAAGCTAATAAAAAATAATATATTTCAAACCAGTAATAGGTTAATTACACTATTGTTCCAGGCGGAGGGGAAGTAGAAGGAATAAAGTTCAAATTTAGTCGAGGTGTACCTTTCTACGAGTTGGTTCTCAGCCGAGTCAGTCCTTCCAACAAAAAGTACAGAAGTAGAGTATGTTGTAGTAGACAACACAGGAGCAGTTCTCCTAGACAGCTTACTATGTAACTGGCATGTTCTCAGCACTTTATCTAGAAAAAATCATCCATTTACTCCTCATAGCAATCCTACGAAGTAGGTATTATTATTATCCTTCCTTTCCTGATGAAGAAACCAAGGCCCAAGTAACTCAGCTCGTAAATGGGGTAATGGGGTTTGAACGGAGGTTGTGTGACTCTAGAACCTGCCAGTCTGTGAAGTAACAAATATGTTAGCACTTAGCCAGCCACAGGGCCTGTATTAAGTTCTCCTGAATGGTCGTTACACTTATCTTTCCTCTTTCCAGAGAAGAAAATTTGCAGTGAGGTAATATATGTTCCACCAGTCTGTAGCGTCCCCCCGAGCCAGGATGTAGCCTTAGATGGCATTTACCACTTGTTTTGAGCTGCATTTCTGAGCAATCCCAGCAGGGCCCAGGGGCCACTGAGAGTTACTACAGGCCTCACACAGTCCCTGGGCTGGGCTTCAGCCAGAAGGACAGAAGTACTAGGGTGTGGGTCTTTCATACACGGCATTTTGAAAAACTTCGTATAGAAGGAATTGAAAGCAGATACAGTGACCTAGTGGAATAATTAGGCTGGAATAATTAAAACAAGCCTGCAGTATCTGCATAAAGAAAACTTGTGCTTTATAATGGTTATTAGGAAAAAGACAGTCTGCGCATTTATTTGGCTTATGTGAATTAAGACATTAAGTCATGGTTGTTTTAAGATGAGGTGTGGTCAGTCATAAAATTTCTTGAAAAACATTGAGTAATGAGGTAGATAATGCACGTAAACTAACCACAGTGCCAGCCGTAGAGCAAATGTCAGGTAATTTGTCATCGTCTTACTATTACACTCTGTCTTATAGTACATAAACTTTTGAGAAACTCTGGTTGGAATGAGAAAAGTTTCTTTCCCCGAGTATTCCTAGATGAGAGGATGGTTTGAGATAAACTGCACTGATTTCAGTGTCTCCCACAAAATCAAATACAAATAGCTGCTCAGGGCACCTGAAATGTGATTGAGGGCTACCAAGGCAGTTTGCCCAGACTCGTGTTGTTCTTCTGGTGAGAACCGCCATTTCAGGGCTCCCCTGTTTCACCAATCAGCTAGTTTGGTGGAACTGACTCACTTGGTCCTTATAATTAGTTATCGTGTCTCTGTATACTTCAATATGGAAATTTGCTCAATTATTGTGAACTGTGTACAATTAAAACCTATTATAACCAAAACTATTATAGCTCTGTTTGCAGATTAGTGAAATAGGAAATGTTACTCAGCCCATTGAGAAGTAGTTCTCCTTCTAAAGAAGTTTAGGTTCTTTAAATCTGCATGGCTTGAAAGTGACATCTAATCTTGGGTTCACTGCTCAGTTGGGTCTGGGTATATGAAGTATTTTTACATTTGTTTTAATTTTGTTTTAATTTTAAAATTTTTTAAATTTTTTTTAATTTGAAGCATAGTTGATTTACAATGTTATGTTAATTTCTGCCAAAGTGACTCGATTATACATATATATATTCTTTTCCATGTTATTTTCCATTATGGTTTATCACAGGCTATTGAATATAGTTCCCTGTGCTGCACAGTAGGACCTTGTTGTTTACACTTGTTTTAGTATTAACTCTTTTTCAAAGTGCCCAAACCCATCCATTGGTAATACATGACCCAACTTCACTCAGTCATGTGAAGCATTCCATCCAAATACACTGAACGCTGAAGGCACATGTCAGTATGTGGGTGGTGGAGCCCCCGCTCTCCCCTTGGGTTCTTGGTGTGCCGTAGGTCACAAGACAACAGCAGCTTACACGTAGGGACGCCTCCAGTGTCAACCTGTATATTAAATATTAATAAAGCTTACTTCCCATCTTGTGTTTAGATGAAAACTAAACAGAAATAGAAGTTCTCCAGTGAATCTTCTCGTGCACACCCAGAGGAGTGTACATCCCACTTGGAACACCACCACTCCCTTAAGGCATAATTAAAGAGTTACTAAATGCTAAAATGAGAGCTCATCCAAACCCATCATTTTAAGGATTGGTGTGTATAAAGCCAGTGTCCTTGAAAGTTTTTCAGTTGCTGCCTCCCCAACAAACTTTCCCTGGAAGTTACAATTCAATGCAATTCTGTTTTTCCGCTGTGTTCTCCTTCTACACCATTTGGGAGTTTTGCTGCACACAATTGCAGAGCTGGCTTATTCCATCTGAGAGTTTGTGGCAGGTCCATGATGGATGGCCCAATTCTAGCATATAATAGCAATACATTTCAGTTTGGTAAATACTATCACTGAAGGGGACCTCTGGTCCCCAGGGAGCAGTAGGATGTGGCAACATCAGCCGTGCAATTGTAGATCAGATCTGTTTTTATACACAAAGATGGTCATCAATATCATATTTAGATGTGGTATGATTCAGAGATTTATATATGATTAAAATAGTTTTAAATATATTTTGCAGCAAGAATAGAAACATTAAAAATCACTCTGTTATGTTTATGCAAAAACAATTTTATTTACTGTAAGAGCTTTTTATTGAATGGCTTTAGAAACAGTGGACATTTTCTTTGGAGATGACCTGTGAGTGGATTTGTTGATTTGAGGACGGCGCTAAAGTTTTGCGAGAATTGATTAGCTTCCTCTGCCCTGTACCATCATGGAGATAGTTTTTAGGTGAAGAAAATACCAGAACGATTGTCCATGAATACAAGGCACAACCTAATGTTAACTATTTCCTCAGACTTTTCTTGAGATAGGTGTGTATTAATAAGAGGAGAGAATAAGGAGGAATTCGATTATCCTAGTATGTGAATAATAGCAACTCTCACACGGTAAGTCCTAAGTGCCGCTGGATGTTTAACCTCTGGTTTCAGAATATCAATCAGCCTGATTCTCTGCTTTGTGCCGAGGAGTACCCATCGCCTGGGGGCTCGAGAACAGATCTTCCTATGCCAGTTTTTCTTATTTCATGAACACTTCTGCCTACCTGCCAAACAAATCATCTCGCTGCTCTCAGGAGTTAAGCTCTTTGGTTAAATTCAGCAGCCAGCAGAAAATCCCCTCCGTTATGTATATTTTGTGGTTGGGGGGTAGGCAAAGCAACAAATATTCCACAGTCTTTTAACAACTGATAGGATGGATTATCTCGTGATTTCTGTGCTCGAGTCAAACACGGAGTGGCACTGATATTGGAGAAGCTTTTGTATGTTTGTACCTTTTCAAACATTCAAAGAAGGTGAAGGAATAATACAGAGAATGTACACCCATGCCATAGATTCAATAACAATGTCATTATTTTACTGTCTTTGTCTTTCTACCTATGTATTCACACACAGACACACACACACACACACTTTTTTTTCCCAGCATGCATTGATGATCCTTGCATAACTAATTATTTCTTTGGTGGTTGTTAAATCGTGATTTTTTAGTCTATCATTTCTTCCACATGTATGAATGGGCATTCTTCTGAAAAGAAAATCTTCCTTTCACTCAACAACTCGTGATGTTGATAATTCTTCTCAAAAAGACCATGATGGGGCTTCCCTGGTGGCGCAGTGGTTGAGAGTCCACCTGCCGATGCAGGGGACACGGGTTCGTGCCCCGGTCCGGGAAGATCCCACATGCCGCGGAGCGGCTGGGCCCGTGAGCCATGGCCGCTGAGCCTGCGCGTCCGGAGCTTGTGCTCCACAACGGGAGCGGCCACAGCAGTGAGAGGCCCGCGTACCGCAACAACAACAAAAAAGACCATGATGACCTATTTAAGATCATTTAAAAATCAAAATGGAGTAACTGTGGTTCAGGCATCCAAAATGGAGTCAGATGGCGATTGTGGGTATAGTTTCAAACATGTTACTGCATCACTGAGAACTTGAGTTTTGTGAACTGTATCAAACTCAAGAACACCACCACCAGCCATTTTCAAAATAATATCTGCTAGCAGCTGCCAGCTACAACATTATGGTCTCAAGGTCTCCCCTTATAAGTGTGCAAACATTTTGGATCCCAACAATCCTTGCTTAACAAGAACCCTTACTTCTTGCCAGCTCCAATCCTAATTCTTGACAAACAATTTATGTAACTTGGTGGGTTTTGCCTATATAAGCCTCCCCCGTTTTGTAGTCTGGCAGAACACAATGCAAGTGCTTCTTGAATCTGTGTCTCCCAGGTTATAGTCCTCAGCTTGGCTCAAATAAAATTCTCTTCTATTTCTTATTATACATTGTTTATTGGTTATTTGTGTTGACGGCAGAGTAAATGCTTATTCTTTCCTCTATAAAAAATTCAGATTGGGGCTTCCCTGGTGGCGCAGTGGTTGAGAGTCCGCCTGCTGATGCAGGCGACATGGGTTCATGCCCCGGTCTGGGAAGATTCCACATGCCTCGGAGCGGCTGAGCCCGTGAGGCATGGCTGCTGAGCCTGCGCGTCTAGAGCCTGTGCTCTGCAACGGGAAAGGCCGCAGCAGTGAGAGGCCCGCGTACAAAAAAAAAAAAAAAAATTCAGATTGAGCTCTTGGCATGGTAGTAGCCTCCAATGGTGGTACTTCTTTTTCTCCTTCCTGTTCTCCCTTCCTTGCTTCCTTCCTCTTTCTTGTTTTCTTTCACCCTTTGTTAAGTATCCATTGTGGACTCATAAATTCTTATTTATTCATTCACTGGGTTAAAATTACAGTCATTTTTTTGAGCTTCAAACAGTACAAAAGGTGGCCAGTTGGAGGCTCTTCAAACTGTGCCCTTTAAAAATTTGTTTGACTTTTTATTTTGAAATAATTTCAAACTTACAGAAAAGTTGCAAGAATAATACAAAAAACCTTGGCATTTCCTCACCCAGTCATTAACATTATGCAACGTTTGATTTACCATTCTCCCCGGCCCCCCACCCGCCTCTCTCTCTCTCTCTCTCTCTCTCTCTCTCTCTCTCTCTCTCTCTCTCAGCTATTTTTTTCCCAGAGCCATTTGATTAGGTCCTAGTCGTGATGCCCCATTAACTATAACCATTCGAGTGTGCATTTCCTCAAAACGAGGCACTCTCTTATGTAACCAAAGGACAGCCACCAAATCTGGAAATAACGGAGACAATATTACCATGATCCCCAAACTCCCATCACCTTCTCACTCAGAAAGAAATTTAGTGCCCAGCTCTTGGTGGAAAGAAGGCAGTTTAGAATGCTAAAACATGCAACCTAAAAATGAAATGTTTGCTGTGTAGTGTGTGCAATTCTGGTAACTGTCTCTAGACCTGGAACATTATTTCTCTGAATATCCTTGGAGTAAGGTCTTGTGGAAGAAGACAGTTGAGAGGAATTAGCTGTAAATCTGGTTCATTATTTTTGTTTTTCTCTGGCAAAATACATTCTTTTTCCATGTAAGGACCTAAACAACTACAAAAAGTTACTCTTTTTTTTTTTTTTTTTTTTTTTGCTGTACGCAGGCCCCTCACTGCTGTGGCCTCTCCCATTGCAGAGCACAGGCTCCGGACGTGCAGGCTTAGCAGCCATGGCCCACGGGCCCAACCGCTCCGCGGCATGTGGGATCTTCCCGGACCGGGGCATGAACCCGCATCCCCTGCATTGGCAGGTGGACTCTCAACCACTGCGCCACCAGGGAAGCCCCAAAAAGTTACTCTTAAGAGCAAGAGTTAAAGGGAAGACCCCTAAGCATTTGTAGGCCCTTGCTGACTTTCAAACTGCTTTTCCTGTACTTGCATCTCTAGAGCTGCAAACTTAGTTAGAATTTCCATTAAAGTTTTCAAATATTGTAAATGGGCTCCCAGTCTTGGCCTGTGCAGAGCAGAACTGACTTCCTAAAGCACCAGAAGTGTGGGCATTAGAGAACTTCAAAAAAGTCTTGCACTTGCAGGGGTCTCTAAAAATAGGAATATTAGGGTTTGCTTTTCCCCCCTTCACCTTAATGGCATTTTTATTATTTTATTTTCTACTTCCCACATGCTGTTTTAAAAACGTTTATTTTCTATTTAGTTTTTGAAAGTAATAATTATTTTATTTTTTGAAAATAATATTTTTTAAAGATAAGAACCAGTTCGAACTATGAGGTGGTTTAATTGCTCATTAATATATTCTTGTGGAAATCTTAAATTATAACTGATATACATATATATCTAAACTATATATATGTACATCAGTTATATATTTATACTGTATGGGGAATATTATAGTGATTGTTTTCAAATTAAAACACTTTATTCATGGATAATATGGATAGATTCTAAGGCTATTCTTAAAAATTTGTAATTTGCATAGTTGGTGTGGGATAGACATTCACAGGGCACTTGGGGTTTAGGGATTTGTGTTTTTTGTGGCCATAGCAGGATTATACCAGAACCTTGAACCACCCCCTCATCCTTCAGACCTTCCTTTTCTTCCTGTGCTTCCCCAAAGGTCATAAACGTAATGACACCGCCCTCAGTGCTTGACATGCAAGGGGCAATTGCTTTGCTGGCTTCGTTTCGTGGGCTTGTCTCTGGCAGTATGCATACAAGTGAGTTAGACCTTCCACTGGCAAACAGGATGGGAGAGACCCCACTCTCTTTTGGTGGCTTGCTGGCTGCACCACTTTTTTTTTTTTTTAGTTTTATTTATTTATTTTGGGCTGTGTTTGGTCTTCATTTCTGTGTGAGGGCTTTCTCCAGTTGCAGCGAGCGGGGGCCCCTCTTCATCGCGGTGCGCGGGCCTCTCACTGTCACGGCCTCTCTTGTTGCGGAGCACAAGCTCCAGACGTGCTGGCTCAGTAGTTGTGGCTCACGGGCCTAGTTGCTCTGCAGCATGTGGGATCCTCCCAGACCAGGCCTCGAACCCATGTCCCCTGCATTGCCAGGCAGATTCTCAACTACTGCGCCACCAGGGAAGCCCATGGCTGTACCACTTTTAACGTGAGTTTGATCTTAGCCCAGCGTTGATCTTCTGGTCCACAGGTCATTAAGTATTTTTTGACCTTTCTCAATCTTAGGTCTGCCAGCTCTTTTTTCTCTTTATATAAGGTGTAAGATAAGCCAAATTATTGTTCCTTTTACTAATACTTAAAAATATATTTTGAATGGAACACACACAGAGCAAACAAAACCTGTAATATAGAGTACAAATATTATATTTTCTCAACATAGGTTTATATACATATGACTTAGCAATATAATTTACTTGCACTCCAGGAATGAAGAAACCAGTTTGTCTCTATTTTAAAAGTTTTGTTAATTTTTTTTTCCTGGAAATACTATTCTTTGTAAGAGATAACAGGCCCATTCTGAAAACATGCTTTGTAACCCCTAACCAAAGACCTCAAAAGTCATTGCTTGAAGTGACAGCTCACATCTCATGAAATGGACTTGTTTTGATAGTAGACCCTTGGATTATATGCCCCTTACAGCCCTTTGTATTCACCTGAGGAGAGGGTGATATACAAGCGGTATGACCCACTTAACCACAGAGAAGAATCACTCTTTCCTGTATGTAGAATATGTCCCAGCCCTGCTGCCTTGCACGTATACTAGCTTGTACTTCCCCACCTCCGGACTAACCAATGATTATTTTTACTTATTTATGACGGCCTTTCACCAAAAAGAATTTAAGGCAGCTTGCAAAATTGATTAATAGCTATTGGAAAACAGACTTCAGAGCCAAACGCGGGTTTTATCTGGAAGAAAGTTTCACCACAATAAGCATAACAGTTGATCAATGCCAGAAGTAACTTTAAAAATTGCCTAGGAAGACTCATTAATGCTCATTATGTACTTTCTGAGCTCTGGAAATACAAATGCACTTCAAAAGCTACATGATATAGCAAGTTACACCAACTTAAACCACTCGCAATTAAGGAGATATTGACAGCTTCCAAAATAAAAGACATCTGTGTAACAAAATATACAAACCTTGTCTTTTAATAGGAGCCACTTTTTGTCCAAATAGTAATTCGATCCAGCTACAAACAAAATTTTCCTATGAAAGAAAATGTGAGATTTGCTGATTTATTTTTTGCCAACCTGAAGAATTACCAAAGATTCCCCCCAAATAAGACCTAGGACTTTGGGATAATCCTGTAGTTCCCAATTTGGAAACTTTTATTATGGGGACATTGAGCTGTTCTGGATTTTTCAGAAGAGCATATTGTAAAAATATATCCCAAATCTGATTATCCTAGACTAGTCTCCACCGTTTCTTGCTTGGACTACTACAGTAGCCTTCCAATTGATTTCCTCTCTTTCATGCTCACCAAACTAAGGTCTGTTCTCTACAAGGTAGCCAACCTCTGAAGATGGAAATCATATCCTGAGCTCCTCTCTTCACACCCTTCACAGGCTTCCTATTTTACTCAGTGATAGGATTTTGTTACCCCACCTCCCCTCTTACCTGCTACTCTGGTCCCATCTCCCACTCCTTCCCTTTGTTCATTCTATTCCTACTCCTTTAGCCTCTTTATTATACTTCCAACAAGGGGAGCCCACTCCTACCTCAGGTCCTTTGAACCTCTGTTCTTTCTACCTGGAACATTCTTCCCCCTGTTACCCCAACAGTTTCTGCCTCGAAGCCTTCAGGACTCAACTCAAATGTCATTGTACCAAAGAGAAACTTCTCTAACCGTTCACCTTATATGAAATCACACACCCTTTCTCTCTGTCAAGCTCTATTTTTCTTGTAATACCATATCATTGTTTGATATATTATACATATTTTTATCCGTTTGTGTACTATCTCTCCTGACCAGAACGTAAGCTCCATGAAGACAGGGCTCTTTTATCCTTTTGTATTCCGAGCATCTAGAACACTGCCTGGCAAAGTGCTCACTATTGAATGAACGATGACATTTACCCACAAGCTGAGATATGACATTTATTTACTTTTGACTGAAATTCCAACTGAGTGTGATAATACTGGTAAGCTCTCACAGATCAAATCTTCTGATTGGAAGTCATTTATATGAGTGCATCGTTACCTTTTTTTTTCGTTATCCCCCAACAAACTTTTTTAGACATATTTTTGTTCCTAACCACCCTCCTATGACATTTTAATACCGTAGATATATTACGTATGTTTTTGTGTATATCTCTCTATGTATCTATATATCTGTGCTTTATATATACAAAGAGTAAGATATTTTCAGCCACTCCATAAAAACAAATTTCTGCCCTCACTGAGAATGCATGATCTATATCTACACTGGCAAAAATTTGGAGAAATAATTTATTACTTATTAAGTTAGTCTAGTGGATAAAATCTTCCTAAACATGAGGTCCGTTGGAGAAAAATAATGGTCCTATTTGATTAAAAAAAAAATTGAAAACCATGTGAATAGCTGCTAACTCTCATTGCCACCTTGCTGGGCTATGTCTTCTATGTGCCAGTTGTATTCCTTCTTCCATTTAGTTGACACAGAAGAATACAAGAACTATGAAAAATACAAGAAATACACTGCACACAGAACCCATGCCTTTAGTTTCCTGGCTATAGTGTTGCTGGCTATATTGGTTTTGATTATATGTCTGCTCTATATGCCCTCTTTATGTTATTTTGTGCTTCATGATATTTTTTCCTGCCTCATTCTTTTTTTTTTTTTCTGCCTCATTCTTGAAAGGACTCAGACTGCTCAAAACTTAAACAAAAAGCAATGATAAAATAACAAAATGAAAGTATAAGAAGTGTATTACAGTAAGAACTATATAGTTGGTCTTTGTCAATGGTTCCTGACGCAGATCTTCTAAAACCCTTGGAATTTCCTGAGTGATAGAGATGATGCGTGTCTTCCGTTATTCATAACAAACCCCTTTCAGCCATACTTGAGTTTATGCTACTACGGTGACGCTTGGTGGATCTCTAGGTAGCTTCAGGATGCGGGCTGGTTGCTAGAGGAACCAGCTATGTGATTAGAGTGTTGGAACTCTGAGCCCCAGAGAGGAAAGAGGTTCTGGACATCCAGAGATTGAGTTCATCGATCTAATCCTACAGAATGGAACCTCCATAAAAACCCCTAAATCACAGGGTTCAGAGAACTTCCCCATGGGTGATGCCTCTTGGTTCAGCAAGGGTGGCCCCTCAGAGAGGGCATGAGGGCCCCATGTACCTCCCCCACACCCCTCATACTTTGTCCTTTGAATCTCTTCCATCTGGCTGTTCCTGAGTTGTAGCCTTTGAAATAAACTGATAAATGTAATAAAGTGTTTCCCTGAGTTCTGCGAGAACGATTCTAGGAAATTATCGAACCTGAGAAGTTGATACAAGGCCAAGGCAATATGTAATTAAGGGCCAGATGACTAGTCTAAGAGCAAATGATTTTCAAAGTGTATCCTGCAGAAACTCCAGAGAGGTGCCTTGGGGGCTGCTGTAGGGATGGAGAAGGGGCAGGATTTAGGGCTTGGGAAGGTCAACAAGTAAGGTTCAAGGTCCACCACTATCACCCTTTAATCTCACTTTTGTACATTTCTCTTTTTTTCATTCTTAATTTTTTTTTAATTTTTATTTTATATTGGAGTATAGTTGGGTTACAACTTTTGTACCTTTCTTATGTTGGCACTTTGCATGCTTTGTTTAAAGAAGAATGTGATGATTTAATCTGTTCTGTGAAGTTCTTTTGACATTTGAACTGATTGAATTTGGAAGAATAGTTTCCAGAGGTATGATTTTTAGTATTGGCACAGTTAATATAAACCCATTCAATCAGAAGATACTTCATAGTCAGAATCAGCAACTGTTGTGACAATCAAAAGTGGAATACCCGCGTTCCAAGGATCTGCACTCAGCCTGTCTCTAACGCAGTGGTTCTCTGACGTTAGCATCTATCAGAATCACCTGGAGGGCTTGTTGGAACAAGAATTCTGCTTCAGTAGGTCTGGGTGGAGCTTCCTGCTCTAGGCAGGGGAGCTTGAAAGCAGCATAAATAAAAGTGGTTTGAAATCATTTAAAAAAAAAAAAAGCCAAAAGAATCAGAGGTGGGGTTTTTTTGGTTTTTTTTAAGCACTCGAGTTTCATCTGCTCCACCTGTGGATTCCCCTTGCTTTCCCTCGTTTTAGTCATGGTATTAAAATTAAAATACAGGTGTCTGATAAGCATCAGTAACTAGAAGTCTGTTTTGAGTTTGTAGATCTTAGATTATCGCCAATTCCTGTTGGGAGACAAAAGACATTAACAATAACAGAGTTGCAAATGTTCTGTTTCAGACACTCTTCTCTGAAAGAAAAGCAAAAGCAAAACAAGTCAGACAGGGAAAGACAAATGTTATATCACTTAGATGTGGAATCTAAAAATAATATAAATGAATCTATATACAAAACAGAAACAGACTCACAGACATAGAAAACAAACTTATGGTTACCAGAGGGGAAAGGGAGGGGGGAGGAATAAATTAGGAGTATGGGATTAACAGATACACACTGCTATACATGAAATAGATAAGCAACAGGGATTTACTTTATAGCACAGGGAACTACATTCACTATATTGTAATAACCTATAATGGAAAACAATCTGAAATATATATATATATATATATAAAACTGAACCACTTTGCTGTATCTGAAAAAAGAATATATATATATAACTGAATCACTTTGCTGTATACGTGAAACTAACACAATATTGTAAATCAACTATATTTCTATTTAAAAAAAGCAAAACAACACCATCCTATAAACAGCCTTCTCTATCACTCCTTATCCTTATGCTGCTATGTTTTCTTTATGACACTATTACCAGAAGATATCATATATACTTGTACTGGCATATTATCTCTCTCTCCCTTTCTCTAAAGTGCAAACTCCAAAAGGGCAGGGATTTTACGTTGCTTTGATACTGCTGTATCTCCAGTGTCTGGCATGTAGCACACACCTTATAAATATTTCTTAAATACTTGCCTGGCATGTAGGACACACCTTATAAATATTTCTTAAATACATGAATGATTAACTGTGACATTGCTATACCTGGCTTCTTTGTCCTATGAAATATTGGTGAAGGCATTTTTAAAAATGTAACATTTATGGTTTATTTTCATGAATATAAAAGTAATAAGTTCATGTTAGAACTGAAAAAATTCAGGGAAGCACAAAGAAAGAAGATCACTAGTAACCCCACTATACATTTTCATCTACAATTTCTGGTGTTTCCCCTCCTCGCCGCCCCCCCCCCTTTCTGTATTTAAATAAATGAGATTACAGTCCAATTTCTGAGTTGCTTTTTTGGAATCTGAATATATTGAGAACACTTCCGCAAGTTATTTGATATTTTTCTATGGTACTAGTTTTTTGGGTTTTTTTCGGTATGCGGGCCTCTCACTGTTGTGGCCTCTCCCGTTGCAGGGCACAGCCTCCGGACACGCAGGCTCAGCGGCCATGGCCCACGGACCCAGCCGCTCCGCGGCATGTGGGATCTTCCCAGATTGGGGCACAAACCCGTGTCCCCTGCATCGGCAGGCGGACTCTCAACCACTGCGCCACCAGGGAAGCCCGGTACTAGTTTATTGATTGCATAGTATTACGTTATAAGAATGGAATAATTTATTAAACTATGACTCTCCTTTTTGGAATTTAGGTTGTTAACAAATTTTCACAACAGAAAACAATGTCGTCATAGGAAGATCTTTTGATGTATCTACAATAGTGCCTTTCTGAATCTTAAGCATCAGTCTGGGCTTGCATAGGAGGTGATGGTAAGCCATTTCAACAAGAAATGGAAGCTATAATGCATTATTGTTAGCAAATCTTCACACCTTGCAAGTGGAGTTAACATTGGTTGATATGGATTTAGATATTTCTTTTTTAAAATTATTTTTTGATTTTTGGCTGCATTGGGTCTTCGTTGCTGTGTGTGGGCTTTCTGTAGTTGTGGCGAGCGGGGGCTACTTTTCATTGCAGTGTGCGGGCTTCTCATTGCGGTGGCTTCTCTTGTTGCGGAGCATGGGCTCTAGGTGTGTGGGCTTCAGTAGCTGTGGCATGTGGGCTCAGTAGTTGTGGCCAACGGGCTCTAGAGCACAGGCTTAGTAGTTGTGGCGCACGGGCTTAGTTGTTCCGCGGCATGTGGGATCTTCTTGGACCAGGAATAGAACCCGTGTCCCCTGCATTGGCAGGCAAAGTCTTAACCACTGTGCCACCAGGGAAGTCCCATATACATATTTCTTAGTTCCCGAGATCTTGTATCTAAAGACTTCTTGTGTTACCACTTACAAGGTTTATGAAAGATGTTTAAGGTGTGATGTATTTCTGTTATCTCATTAATTAACTTCTGCTTTTATCTTTATGAATTCCATACTTTTGTGCTCCTCAGTTTTATTCTGCATCACCTCTTTTAAATTCCTTTGAGTATTTTCTTCATCTGTTTTCATTTATTGTTTAATAATGAATGTATTTAAGTATAAGAAGTTAGAGTTCTCTAAGTTCAGTTCACCATATGAACAGCATAACATTTGATAAAGAGTATCTGCATTGTCACTATTTTAATATAAAAATGTAACTGAAATTTTAAATTTTTTACCTAAGAGTTTTTCAGGGCAATTAAAAATTACATATGTACTTACATACACAAACAACATATATGTGTGTGTGTATATATATATATATATATATATATATATATATATATATATGGTCTTTTCTTTCTAATTTCTATTTCTATTGTTTGGGATTAGAAACTGTCATAAGAACACAACATGAGTTCTACCTCCTTAATATATTTCAAAGTGCACAATAGCATATTGTTAACAGGGGGCATTATGTTACACCACAGATCTCTAGAACTCATTCCTCTTGTATGACTAACTTCTTATCTGTTGAACAACAACCCACCATTTCCCCCTCCCTCCCTCCCGAAGAAGCCACATGTGTAAGAGGGCAGGGCCTCTAGGAAGTTGGATCCCTGAATGACTGTGTGGAGCAGACCCAGCCCCACCTACTCATCACTGTCTTCTGACTCAAGTTAGACTATTGTGTGAGGAAAGAAAAAACTTCCATTACGTTAACTGAAATGTTAGGGTTTATTTGCTTCAGCAGTTAATATCCTTGAACCAATATACACTTTCCTCCTTCTACACCCTTGCTTCTCCATTATTTCTGGATATAGTTGCTGGATCTGGATAGTCATAGAGTGACACGGAGCAGAGGACGAGGACGGCAAGCCGTGGAAAAGTGTGTGGGAATTCTGCAGGTAGGATGATGGTGCTTAGATGACCTCTCAAATCACCACCCTGAGGGTAGGGACACAAAGTCCCGTTTTCTAGTTTGAACAGCCCACGAAGGTTTTGAGTAATGCAGTAGGCACAGTTATGAAGTATCTTCTTTAAGTATCAAAAAATACATAAATATATATACACACGCATATATGTAAAACTTTTGGAGTAATAAGAAAATAATGGCCTCCATTTACTGAGCACTTACTATGTGCCAGGCACTTTAGAGGGCTTCTGCTTCACGAAGTGAAGACTGAGAATGCAATGTGGCCAGGAATGCCTTGGTACATTTTATCAATGTGACTTTATCATCACTGTTGGTAATGGGAACTCTGCCCTCATTCAGTGTGTGTTTTCTGCCAATCCTTGGTTTTTGGTGATTCAAGAGTTTTAATTTTTTAGTGTTGAAACAAGACATCTCTTGAAGTATGTGGCCCACTCCAGAGATGTGCTCCTTCCCCAGGACCCTCCTCTTTGGACTCCAGGGTCCATCAGCCGGGGAAGAACTAGATGGTTCAAATAAGATGGATCAAATAGGATATCCCTCGAAAGACAATATCAACCTCTGAGGGTAAGACAACAATCAATAATTTAGGAATATCTTTTCAGCAAGTGAAATGTTGTTTAGATTATCTTTATCATCTGATATTTAAATAACAGCAATGGTAATACATTATTTATGAGTAATGTTGGACAGATTACAAATAGCTTTATTGTAAACTATCTCATTCGTCAAAAATCATTCACTATATATTCAGGAAAAATACAAGGAAAAGCAAATTAAAGTGTACTGGCCTAGAAAAAAGTCAAAGAAAAAATTTAGATTCCTATAACAAAAGAAACCAACACTAATAGATGTATTTTGCATTTAGTCCACCTAAAAGGTACCCCTTAAAAAATATAATTTCTGTTGTATTTTTAGGTTTAATTACATTTTTAGATGCAGTAGTGGGAAAGTGCTCAAAGTATTCTCTCTGCTTCTACTCTTTCCCCTTCAACCCAGCCTCTATACTGCAGTCCGAGTGGTCTGTTTAAAATGTAAATAAGACCAGGTCAATGCCCTGCTTAAAACCTCTCAGTGGCTTTTTCCTTTTACCTGAAGTAAAATCCAAATATTTTTTATCTGAATGATCAGGATGCTGGCTTCTCTCCAACTTCTTGTCATTCCACCCTTTTCTCTGCTCCCAAGAATTTTGTTCAGCCACACCAGGCCTTCCTTTAGTTGCTCAAACACACTGAATTATTTCTGACCTCATAACCCTTTGCCCAGGCTGATCCCTCAACACTGAAGCCCTTCTCTGCTGACTTGAAATGGCCAAACCCATCTCATGTTAACATCACCTCTCGATATTAGGCATTCTGTGATCTCCTGTAGGTAAATTAGGTGCCCACTGCCAGATTTTCAGTTACAGTGACATACCTTACACAGCACCGTGCCACATGGGAAGCATTACCTGGTCAGTAGACTATATTGTCCCACTAGACCAGGATGTGTGGGCAGTGACAGTATCTGTCTCACTCAGTGCCATGGCCACAGCATTGAGCACAGTGCAGGCCCACAGTAGATGCTCAATAATATACGTTTTTCAATTGTGGTAAAATACACCTAACATAACCTTTACCATCTTCACCACTTTTCTGTGTGCAGTCGAGCGGCATTAAGTACATTCACATTATTGTATTATCATCACCACCATCCATCCACGGAACTCTTTTCATCTTGCAGGTGTGCTCAATAATGTTTATACGAAGAAGAGATGAGAGGTCCTTGGTCCCGTTTGTAAAGTGAAGAATCCTTTGCCATGGAAAATAATCTGTCTCCCAATTTAACCATTAGAGAAGTTCAGACTTTAACATATTTGATTTTTATAAATAAGGTAAGTGATGGACACAAAAGAGCTCTAGAAATACTTGAAGACATGGGCTTGGGAAAATGAAGTATTGAATAATACCGATAGATCTAAGTGAAAAGACTGAAAAAAAGTGAATAAGAAAGGAGGTAAATAACACAGAAATAGGACGTACATTTAAACTAGCTTTAGCCTCTGAGTACAGTAAGATCTTTTACAGATGAATGCTCGCTCGTGTAGATGGTGCATTTCCTTCTAACATGGGCTCTCAGAGGAGTGTGTGGCCATTTGATTATATAAAAAAGGAATTGGAAGACAAGAAACCATCCAAGAGGTGGCTTGTATCTGGGAGGAATCATTTAGGTTTGATTCCTATGAGGTACTTCCAAAGCTACGAGACTTAAAACTCACTAATTGACTTGGAACTCTTGTTGTCAGACAAAATCCTGGGGTGTGTGTGTGTGTGTTCAGAGTATTCTGCTAGGAGTTTTGGGGCTTGTGGAGGAGGAAAACATATATCTATCCTAAAAAGAAGATTTTCAATGTAATAAAACAAAAAAAAGTCAAAGCAAATTAGAGGCTGTAGAGCAGATATGTACAGATAATTATATACTTATGGGGTGTACATAATCACTAATTAAAATAAGAGCTGAGGGAGACTGAAGTAATGTGGTCTAACCACAGGCAGGTCTTAGTGATTTAATGTCTATATAAACACTTTTCTGAACTAGGACAATTAGCATGAATGTAACTCAAATCTACATAAGTTACAAGTGAATCCTTCAGAACTAACATTAAGCTCTGTAAATGCCATTATAAATCATTACATCTGAAATACTTCCTAACGAAGAATTCTTACAAGAGACCTTTAGGAAGGTGACCAGGTGTTCAGCCAGGTCAGTTTTTTAGCCTTTGAAGGATTTACCATTCCTTAAATCAAAACCTAACCATAAATGGAAATTAAAGACAAGCTCCTCCCAACCCAACAGAAGCACTAAAAGTAAATGAACCGGCTGTACATCTCTAGGAGGTGTGTTCTCAAGGTGAGCATTTCTCATGACAAGATACTTTCAGAAGGCAGCGCGGTCCTGAAGTGCTGAGCTCGGCAGAACTTGTCTGTTCCCATCAGTTAGCACAGCATCGTCTGGCTACTGCTCTGCGTATTGATGTTGTGTAAACGCGCTTACGTAAGGAAAGGAGAAACAAATATACAACCAATGCAGCGCTGGCTACTAGTATGCATGTTTTGGATTGTGCTTTATATACAACGCAAAATCCTCCCTCAATAAATTTGTACAATAAGTTGCAAGCTCTTTGGAGAGCAGCATCAAAATACACAATATGGATATGCATTTATTTCATCTTCTTTAACTGGATCATCACTTCCTGTGACAGGGATCCATCTGTGTCCAACTAGACACTAATGGTGTATGCTAATGGGACACCTGGTTGATTTTTTTTTTTTTTTGCCTCTAAAAATTATCTGTGTTTGTATGAAAGCCGTGACTTCTCTTTATTAGCATCACAGTTGGAGTTGATTGTCCGAAGTAGCCCCCTTCTGTAGTCTCTTCTCCCCAGAAATGTCCAGACACATCCTGGTTGCTATTACGAACCTTGGCTCTAGGTTTGAATCTAGGCTGTACCTCTTATTAACTGTGCAACTTTGAATAAGTTACTTAGTAAGTTTTCTCATTGGTAAAATGTGGATAATAGTGCCTATCTCAAAAAACTGTTTAGCAAATGAAAGGAGATAATGCACAAGTGTGTGGCACATAGTAGCTAATAAATGGCAGCCACTATGATAATGGACCACCCAATCGCATTTGATGACGTGCAAGCAAGGCTGTGTGGTCCACTTAGGGGAGCACTCTGAAGGTACCCGTCACAAACACGAGCAGAGGCAGCCACCCAACCACAGTGCTGCCTTTGGGAGGTCAAAGGCCTCCTGTCGTGGTCCGAGCACGGGTTGGAAAAGAATTTCCCGACACAAGGCACAAAGTAAGGGAGATAGAGTTTATTAAAGAGAAGGGTCACTGAAAGAACAGCGGGCCGACTTCCTGGTAGCCAGGGAAAGTCGACAATGAGCATGGGTCGCTTGTCTATTTTTATAGCCAGGGAACCTGTAAGTCATCTGCTGACTGGGCAGAGTGTGTATACTTTCAGTGTGCTGAGCGGGAGAAAAACACGGCAAATGTCTTTCCTTATATGGGATGGGAAAGGGACAGGGCATGCTGCTTGGGAGGGCTCTGGGACATTGCAGTGGTCACAGTGTGACAGAGTGATAGGAGCCCTGTAACTCTTTGTTCAGGCAATATCGTCCCTTTGAGTTTATCTTGTTCTTTGTCCTTGGAGCACACCACATTCCCCCCCTCTTTATTTACAGGGCCAATTCTTTGGCCCTATTGGATACCCTGCTCATGTCTACCTACCTGCCTAGCTCCTTCTCTGGCATTCAGGAACCCTTTTTGTAAGGAGAAGGGGCGACAATCTCTCTGGCTGCTTCCTGCTGGGCAGGGGTGTCGTAGGGGCCCTGGGTCCCAATGCCCAGTCTCTGTCAGGGTATATTTACAGAGGGGATGAGAGCCCACAGAATGATAAGGCGGCTTGTTCCAATGTAGTCCATGTGCCAACTGGCTGGTACCCTTGTTATAGCACCATCTGGAATTAAATCTTTTGAACCTGTTGGGAGATGAACTTAGACAATGTGTTAATAATGCAGGGGTCAAACAATGAAACAAAGGCTATCAGGATTAATGGTCCCAAGAAGGGCAATAGCCATGTCCATATCTGGATCCCCAGAGAGGAGAGGAGGCTGGAAAGCCAGCTGGGGCCCTTTCCTGCTCTCTCTTTTAAATCTCCTATTAATTTGATGTTTTTCTTTAGAATCTGAAGGTCTTCTTCAATGTGGCCGGAGGTATTAATATAGAAGCAGCATGTCTCATTTAGTAGGGCAGAGACACCCCCCACCTCAGCTGTTATAACATTAAGGGCCCTCCTATTTTGTAAAACCCCCTCGGCCAGAGAGCCTAGGGCTGACTGCTGTTCCTCCGTGGCTGCTACCGTAGCCTTCCAAGGTTCCTGGACCATGATGGTGAGATGGAGAACGCTCCTCTCTAAGGGGTATGCCTGCAAACCAGAATAGCCCTCTAAAGACGCTATGTATTATTTTGGGGCAATCAAGAATTGGGTTATCATAAGCATGTCCCCCTTAATCAGTGGTTTGTTTTTGTCTCTCCCGGGCAGGTCTTAAGGCCTCCTCGAGGAAGGACGCAAGGTTGGGAATGCCTCCTGAGGAAGCTAAATCCTTTGTAGTCATAATGGTAGCCTCTGGGACTGAAGCAATAATTGTGCAGGAGCCCCTCCAAAGTGTGGGAAGATCCAGATAGACCCCGTTACCACATAGAGATGAAAATCCAGTGCCCCTTAAGGATTCCCCTGCTGTGGGTCCCCAGAGCCAAGCCCTGACCTTTTGGGAGTTTTCCTCTGGAAATAGACTGGGGTCCCATGGCCTAGGATTATATTGGGCAGGCCAAACTCCGAGGAAGTAATCATCTATACATAAAGGGGAGAATTCGGGCTCTGACTGGTTATGAGTGTGACAGGGGGATTGGCATAACAACTTTCTGAGTATAGCTGAATTATGTTATATTTTGGAGGAGAATCTTGCTGGGAGGTTAAACTAAGTAAGTGTCCAGTGCTCACACTGACCCCCACGTATTTAGTTCCCAGGGCCGAGCTGTTCATGGGGATATGGTCTTCGTTAATATATTTATTAGTCGCATCTCTCCTTGAATTTCCCCAACACAAAGTGAAATGACCTTCATATACATTATATTTATTTTCCTCTGACCAGGGATCCCACTCCAGGCTAGTCTGATTAAAATTGAGGGTGTAGTTACACAGAGAGTCATTAAACCAGCCCCAAATGGGTCCCCAACCATCCGGGTTTTGGAGACAGAGCTGTGCCTCGTCTTGCCCAAGCTTGGGCTAATGCCCATATCCTGTTCTTCTCTTCATGAGTACAACAGGTGGTCAGGACTACACATGAATGTCTCACCAGGTCGGGTCAAAGGCTATAGTGAGGGCCTGAAATTCCTTAATAAAAGTGGTGGGATCCTGACGGAAGGAACCTAACTTGTTTTGAATTTGGGAAATGTCAGACATGGGAAAGGGAACATGGACTCCAATAGCGCCCATGTCTCCATTTACTACTTCCCTTAAGGGAAGCATATTAGAATCTGTTTCCTGGCGTTGGGCAGTCCACGACCTTGTGTGGGGAGGGGAGAGGGGGCTTTCTCCCTGATAAGGGGGTGACTGATGGGGAGCTGTGGGTTGAGGGGGGGGCAGGGGCTGAAGCAATGAGGGTTGATGGGGTGGGGGACAGGAAAGGTCGAGTAGAGGGTCGTCTAGGAGATCTGATGGAGAGGGAGACAGAGAGGGTCAGGGGGGATAAGGCGGCAACAGAAAGACAGAAAGACACAGGCGGCATGTGTCCGGATTCTGACTAAGGGCCAATCCGGATCTGACAAAGATCCGGATTCTGACTAAGGGCCATAAAGGTCTGGACATAAGGAACCTCTGAGTCCTTTCCTTGTTCCCGGCAAAAGAGATGAAGTTGGAGGATCGTGTTATAATTTAGTGTGCCATTAAGAGGCCATTGTTCTTGGTCCCCCACTTTATAC
Source organism: Monodon monoceros (assembly GCF_005190385.1). NCBI lineage: Eukaryota > Metazoa > Chordata > Mammalia > Artiodactyla > Monodontidae > Monodon > Monodon monoceros. The sequence continues at coordinate 13,895,549 of NW_021703773.1, read as the reverse complement.
TGGGGCCAAGCCGTGTTACAAAAGAAAATGAGCCTCTTCTTTTTGAGATTTTCAGGGTCAAATTTTTTCCACTTCCTGAGGATACAGCTGAGGGGTGAGTCTGAGGGAGGCTCCCGAGACGAACCAGAACCCATTCTTAGCCTGTACGCCGTAGAATGGGCGTACTGAGGGTCACCGACTGGTGACCTCTCCGTGCGACTAAGGCACAAAATGGGCCGACTGTCCCAACAATCGCATCCGACCGTGAGAGGTGACCCCTGAGCGTGCGACTAAGGCACAAACCGTGCGACTAAGGAACTGCACCTCGAGCAGAGAAAGGAAAGAAAAAGATTCCCGGGACCCACCGGGTGGCTCACCGTTTGGCGATTCCCTGAAACGTGAAAGGCACTCCTGGGATGGCTCAGAGGCAACGCCTAGGCTCCTGTAAGTCAATCCGGACCGAGAAAAAGGTGAAAGTAACAGAGGAGACAGGCTGAGGAATCTGCCTCGTAGTCCTGCCGGGAAGGCGGCGGCCAAGGGGAGGGGGCTCAGTGTTCTGCATGAACCAATATGTGCCTCACGGTGCACGGAAGTTGCCTTGCTGGGGGCAGATGCTCTAACAGCCTGGTCTGTTCTCAGGCCCCCTTATCCTTCACGGGAGTCTTCAAGCGGCAGACGCCCTGATGGCTTTTAAACGCCCTGACCCGTGCCCGCACGATACCAATCGGCCCAGTCTGCAGTCAGAAGGAAAACAGAGGGACCCTCACCTGTTCTGGGCGGCAGTTACTGGGGCGAAGTGAGCCGTGGGGCCTTCGGAACACACCGGGGTGTGGCTCTGGCCAGAGTCCTCTGTTGTTTCCCCGGCAACTTGCCTGTTCACAGAGGGTCCCACGGAATGAGGAGAGGAGGTGGGGGAGGAGATCCCCCCAGGAGATATTCCTGTATGGGCCACCAAAATGTCGTGGTCCAAGCACGGGTTGGAAAAGAATTTCCAGACACAGGGCAGAATGTAAGGAAGATAGAGTTTATTAAAGAGAAGGGTCGCTGCAAGAACAGCGGGCCGACTTCCTGGTAGCCTGGGAAAGTTGACAGTGAGCATGGGTTGCTTGCCTGTTTTTATAGCCAGGGAACCTGTAAGTCATCTGCTGACTGGGCAGAGTATGTATACTTTCAGTGTGCTGAGTGGGAGAAAAACACGGCAAATGTCTTTCCTTATATGGGATGGGAAAGGGACAGGGCATGCTGCTTGGGAGGGCTCTGGGACATTGCAGTGGTCACATTGTAACAGTGATGGGTCCTGTAACTCTTTGTTCTGGCAATATTGGCCCTTTGAGTTTACCTGTTCTTTGTCCTTGGAGCTCACCACACCTCTCTGCTACTTGCCAGGACTACATTAGTGTGTAACATCATCTTTTTTATTTATTGAGGTATATTGATTTACAATATTATATTAGTTTCAGGTATACAACTTAGTGATTTGGTATTTTTATAGATTATACTCTGTTTAAAGTTATCATAAAATATTGGCTATATTCCCTGTGCTGTACATTACATCCTTGTATCTTACTTCTTTTATACCTAATAGTTTGTACCTCTTGCCCCTCCCCCCATCCCTCTCCCCTCTCAAACCACTGATTTGTTCTCTGTATCTGTGAGTCTGTTTCTGTTTTGTTATATTCATTCATTTGTTTTATTTTTTAGATTCCACATATAAGTGTCTTTCTCTGTCTGACTTATTTTGCTGAGGTCCAGGTCCATCCACATGGTTGCAAATGGCAAAATTTCATTCTTTTTTGTGGCCGAGTAATAGTCCATTGTATACACATACCACATCTTCTTTATCCATTCATCTGTGGACGGACACTTAGGTTGCTTCCATATCTTGACTATCGTAAATAATGCTGCTATGAACATTGGGGTGCATGTATCTTTTCGAATTAGTGTTTTCATTTTCTTTAGATAAATACCCAGAAATGGAATTACTGGATCATATGGTAGTTCTATTTTTAATTTTTCTTTATGCACCCTGCACTGGACTTCACTGCCTTGGCCCCTGACACTAGGGGAGGAAATCATCCCTGGGTAGAAAGCATGGAGGGTCCCTGTGCCCCTGATTGGCATGTGTACCGTGGGTCAGAACTAACTTGATGATAATACCTCCCCTTTCCCCTTCTTTCTCACTCATATCTTTCTCCTAGAGCCCTCTTGTCTGCTGTCCTGCAGGATACGTGGGAGCTTAGCTCTTATATTTGATCAGGTAAACAATGGGTGTTAATCACACTCCTAACCCACACATAAATAAATTGGTGGGAGGCCTTGTTTCTTGTATTTGTCTAGTTTGCTTCCTGGGAAACAATGGCTCTCTCCCTTATCCAGCACTAACTAATTTCCGGAGTCACTGCTGTTATGATAATCTGTGCTGTCCACGACACTGTATGGCTGGCCAACCACTTACACTTTCACTGCCAGTCTCTCACAAGGACAGGCTATGATAAAAAGAAAATATCCAGGGAGATCACTTTTTCTAGCTGTCCTGTTATTGGTGAAAAAATACTTGCTTTCCTATGCTTTCTAAAATCACACAGAGACTTATTTTATTTAAACATACAGATTTTTTTTTATTTTAACAAAGATCCTATTTCAGTGGATAAAACATAGTTTAATCGACTCCTGTTCATCCCATCGGAGAGGGAGGGATTCCTGCCCAAGGGTTCCTGGGATAGCCAAACATGACACCAACACTGGACAGATGAGATCCACAGCAGTGCATCACAGCCCAGGAGAGGACACTGCATGCCATGCAGAGCCACCCAGGAACAAAGTGAACCTGTAGTATTAAGAGAGTGAGGTGACATCTGGTTCCTTTGGAGGATGTGATTGGCCTGTTTGAATAATTCTACTAGCTGGCAGGGAACTGAAACTCACTACTCCAGGTTAAGTAGGATCTGCCCTTGGTTTCCTTGATTTGGAGGCTTATTTGGCTGGGACCTCATCCATGGGGGCAGAGTGGGGAGGGGAACTTCCTATTAGGACATTCAGGGCCCTCCCAATCTCACCACATATGAAGGCAACAGAGAATATTTCATTTTAATAATTAATCATTAAATTAATTATTAAATTTAACTTAATTTTAAATCTAACACCAGACATGTGAACCTCGTGAACCTCTCATTCTCTTGGTGTATAAAACCAGAGCAGGTAAAAAGACTTTTTCCCCTACAAACTACCCAAGGCTAGGACAAGGCAATACTGTGAGAAAGAAGCAATTATTTGGTATCTTCAGGCAATGAGACATTTTATTTCCTTTCCTGAAATATGTATACCGTTCTACTCCTACCACCTAGCTTCCAGTCATTGATTAAGAGGGGAGGGAGATAAGTTTATCTGTTTCCCAATTTAGATCCCCTCTCAAAACAACAGAATGATTCGTAATTTTCTTATGTACTCTGTAGCCACTGCTTCACAACCTCTCTCCCACCCATTGTTGGAAAACGATTTTCTTTTCTTACATATTTCATGGCACACCTATTTATGTTTATATTATTAATATCTATATTTTGGACAACATTATAAAGCCTTGGAAAGTCAGTGCATGCTCTGTACTTTGCAAAGGTAATTATCAGAAGGATAAGAATAAAGGAGTGGCCTCCACCTGCTCGCCTCTGCCACCTTGGGTTTGACGTCATTAACACCACTGCCCCTTTGTCAGGCACTGCGGGTGTTGTGATTGGGAGACAGAGTGTGCTTCCATGAACACAGGATGTGCAGGAGGCATATTGGATTCCTTTGCCTTCAGCGTAACAGAGGAGGTGGCCCCAAACACCATGGGAAGGCTCCTGATGCTGACCTGGGGGTGATCCCCTTCTCCCTGGAGCTCCGTGGCCTCTGGGCTTGGCCTCAAACACAGGTAAGTCCCTTATGTTCCCCAGCTGGGATGGCCTGGGTTCAACTGTAAGCCTCCACTGATGGTCTTGGGGGCTAAACAAGGTTTTTCCAGTGAGCAGAGCCATCTCTTGCAACTGAAGGGGACACAGCTGAAGGTGAAAAGAGTGGACAGTGTCTAGTTTCAGGTGGCGCTGTTGTGTGTCTTGACTGTGGATGGCTATCTTTACAAACTTCAAGGGAAGCTGCCTGGTTAGCTCCAAGGTCTTTGTAGGCCCGGGCCTCTTTCCCGGGTGTCTCGCCACACCTGGCGCGCCCCTTGCAGCTGGTTGGGCCAGGAGCATAGCATCAGGTTAATGAGAGGCAGGGGCTGGTGGATCCCGGTCACCATTTGCACTTGGCGTGTCCGTGGATCACTTCTCTTTTTGCTGGTCTGGTTGAAGTCGCTCTGAAAGATCGCTGCGAACTTGAATTACCACGCGCTCCCTTGTGCAGGTAGTAAGCACGCTCACTGCACGCTGCTTTCCCCTGGGTAAGAAGGCAAGGCAGACGCGCGGATGCGCAGCACGGCCATCATTTATCAAGACAGCTCTGCATGGCTCCGCATCTCGCGGGCCTCCTGTGTTCCGCAGGCCTGGCCGGCAGGGGCCTGAGCCGCAGTCTGCGCAGGCCCCACTTCTGCTCCACAGCCCCCGGGTAGGGGGCGCTCAGAAGGGAAGGGGGCGCAGGTCACCCTCCCTTCGGCCCTTTGCAGCCAGCTGGGGACGAGCCTGGGGTCTGGATGCAGACTGCGCGCATCCGAGGGCACCGAGCCAGATGAGGTGGCGCACTCGAGAGGGCCCTCCCCTAGCCTCGTAGACAGGCCCGTTCACCTTCGCATCCCTTGACCTGAGCCGAGATGCTCAACTGCTCGCCTTCTTCTGATCCTCCACCTAAACCACCCCGTGGGGCCACCTTTAAGCCTCTGCTGCCATTGTGACCTGGCGCCGTCACACCGCCCTCTGCCCCCAAACCCCACAACCGCGCTGACACCCTGAGTGGAAGCGCTGTGCGCTTGTGTCGACTCCACCTCCATAGGGAACGGCCCACCTCTCCGGGGGCAGACCCAAGGGGGGTTTCTTAATTACAAAATGAAAAATTTCACATGTGGGCCCAAACTGCTTGGTTTTACGCTGGAAAAGTATGAAAAGGCAGGCTTCTGTTTGTTCAAAAATGACAGCCTCCCTGAGCTGGAAGGGACTTCAGAAGTTATATGTCACAACCCCCTCATCATACACAGAATTGGAGAAACTTTGACCATGGGTGTACACAATCCAGGTGGTTTACCCTCTGGGTAAAAGGGGTTTTGGCCTTATGGCATGCAACCGTGTCTTTTAACTCACACCCTCTTGGCTGTTGCAAACTTTTCTTACGTGTTGAGGCGGCTCTATTTTTTTCCCCCAGATAAACACAAAACAACTTTGATTTATCATATAAACAATTCCAAGACATTCTTGAAGCAAGTTGTTTATGTAAACAGATATAGATGAAAGCTTCATAAACTCAGTTCTTGCTGGCTGCATTTGAGTTATTTAGTTACATTTGGAGCCAGATAACTTGGCCACATCAAATTGAAGGGAAACAAAAATGAGCTTTTTTGTTACTCAAAATACCCCTCCTGGTTAGAGAGGTTTGATCCAAATCTAGAGAAGCCTGCCTATGGGACAGGCCTTAATTTTTTTAGACCAGAGTTGATGTAATAGGGGACAATGATATCTTGATAACTGGATTAATAAATCTTCTAAGACCAAAGGCACTTGTAGAAAAATTATCCTGGTAATAAATGTGCACATGGGAAGCTTTGGTTCCCTCCATGCTGGATGAGAAGTATTGTCACCTTAGACCTGAGTTCGAGATTTCAGGTCCTGAATTTTCACAGACAAAAACCAGAGTCAGGATCAGGTTAAATTAGTGGCCAGAATTCTGGGGGTTCATATGAGTTAATCAGCTAGCAGTGGCAAGGGTCATCAAAACTGACACTTGGGGCTTCCCTGGTGGCGCAGTGGTTGAGAGTCCGCCTGCCGATGCAGGGAACACGGGTTCGTGCCCCGGTCCGGGAAGATCCCATGTGCCGCGGAGCGGCTGGGCCCATGAGCCATGGCCGCTGGGCCTGCGCGTCCGGAGCCTGTGCTCCGCAATGGGTGAGGCCACAGCAGTGAGAGGCCCACGTACCGCTAAAAAAAAAAACAAAAAACTGACACTTGTATACTGAAACATATTCCCATACTTCACATTTTACTTAGAGCTCTGGTCAAGGCGTTTCTGATTACAAGGCATTTTATTCAAATTGATCACGTGTTTTTGATTTGGTTTCATATGGGAGTTGATGTGATTAACTAAGTAGAGACATAAGAATATGGGAACTAATCCTACTGGGTTAGATCCCTGGACCATTCAGCCCAGTATTCTCTTATGGACAGAAATACCAAAGGATGGATCATAGGAAAGCATTGTCTTCCTTGACTAAATTAAATTTTGGTAGAGTCTGACTTCCTTTAGTAGTATTTTAATGTACCAATTCTTAAACTTGTTCAAAACCCTTTAATAATGCATTTTGTTTATTTTTGTGATAACTAGTGTTCCATGCTGGATGAAAGAGTTATTCATGTTGTTTATTTATTTCACTTAAGTTTGAAAGTATGTCCGTTCTTACTTAAGTTTGAAAGACTGTCCCTTCATCTAGCTATGTCACAGTTGGAAAAGAAATGGAAAAGAGATGCTTCTCTCTGGTGCAAGGCCCTAAACCAGCCTGGCCTACAGCATGCACTGGACGCTGAATAAAGATGACCTATAACACGTATCAGTCTGTGTTCCACTTCTCCCTCCTCCGCTTTTTTCTCTTAACTTTCTCAACGACTAACCTGGTTGCTTATTCTACCGTTATGTCCTTGTTTTGACTCTCTGATCTATGCGTGTTCACCTCCTGGTTATGAACTCTTCCATCATCTCTCCTTTTTTTGACACTGACCCTGTAGACCGTCTTGGGACACAGATCATCTGACCTAACCTAGTCACTGGTGTTTTTCTACCTAACATGCATGATTTCCTTCACCAGTTCCAACACCCTCCCCATACAACCTACATACTTCAGTCTTTCAGATGAAATTCTACAAATATTCACTTTATCCAAGTCACTCATTATTTTATGAATTGCAAACTTGAATTCTTATGATTTATCTAGTAACTCAGATTCCAAAAATGTCACATAGGAGCTGAAAATGAGGCAAGCAAAGGTACACTGCATGCCTTTATCGTCTAAACCAGGTGACAGCCCAGTCAAGCTGTACAATCCTGGGAATGTACAAATGAAACAAAACCACGCGGGTGGCGGATAGGAGCAGGGGCTCCTCTGTATTTGATGGGCGTGGCGAGTTGACTGGGGATTTACCAGTTTACCAGATTCCCAGCACATACATGAACTTTCAAGGAGTCAATTCACTTGTTGTTTTTCCTTTTCAAATAAGGTGATATTACAACTTCTCTTTCTCAAATGTAATTATAATTTTGTCCAGTCCTTTCCTAGGAAATCATGTTATAGGTCCATTCCGCATCATTAAATCCATAGACTTCACTCTCCCCTGTAGCTGTGGCACAAATGGCCAAAGCCATCACAAGCAGAAGCTGAGCATCGAAGCACACATGTGTGTATCCTCTGTGTACCGTCTGTATGGAGCACCAGAGTCCTTTCCTTATTCTTTCATTCAATAGCTTTTCTTATTGAGGACCTATTATGTGTTCTAGACACTGAAAATCCAACAGAGAATAAAGCAGTTTATTATAAAGTTTTCCCTGTACAATTTATATTCTTGGGGGAGACAATAAATAAGAAAAAGAAACCATGCAGTATATTAGGGATAAATGCTAAAGATAAAAAACAGGAAAAACAGATAGGGAGACCAGGCAAGACATCACAGGTGCCATTTGCTCAAAAGTCTAAAGGAAGAGAGAAAGGCAGCCTGGAGGATCTCAAGCAGAAGAGCATCCCTGGCCAGGAGAGCAGAAAGGACCAAGGTCCTGCGAGGCCGTTGTGTCTGGAGAAGTGTGAGAAAAGAGAGAGCAAAAGAGCTGGAGGGTAGGATAGACCAAGCACTGACTTCTGGGTCATGGTTGGGACTTTGGATTTTCTTCTGAGTTAAAATGAGAAATAGAGGCTGTGTTTCGAGGAGCATGCTGTTTATGTTTTGAGAAGATAACGCTGCCTGCTGCGTTAACAGAATGCAAGGGTGTCATGACAAAAGCAGAGGCCAGTGGCAGCAATCTAGGTGAGAGATGCTGCTAGTGGCTGGGACCAGAGTGGTGGCAGGGGGGGAGTGAGTTGGAGTCAGAGTCTGGATACACTCTGAAGGTAGAACCAAAAGGATTTTCTGGCCCACCATGTGTAAAGTGTGAGAGAAAGAGAGGAGTTGAGGATGACTCCAAGATTTTTTTGACCCACGTAGGCATCCTACCAGGTCTTCTCAAATGTTCAAAGACTTTCTGATTTTCCCAGGAGTTTAGTAAGCATTTCTAAATAATAATAGTAATAATGTTAGATCTTATCCAAACGAATAGTGCTTTATAATTTTCAAATTATCAAAGCTTTATTTGCTATGTTAGGCTGTTTGTTTCTTTGTTTCCTTGATTTATTTATACATGTGCACATATATATATTTGCTGATTATAACTTTTCTCTATATCTGTTTCCACTTGCAAAATTTTTTCTCTTACCTAAAGAATACCAAGACCCATTGCGTTATTTTAGGAGAGATGCTGATAGCTTGAGCCAGGGTGATGGTGGGGCTGGCAGGGGTTTGGGGAGCAGCGGGAACAGTGAGAAGGGGTCAGAGTCTGTATATATTCTGAAAGCAGAACTAAAAGGATTCTCTGGCAGGCCCGATGGGACATATGAGAGAAAGGAGAAGTGAAGAATATAAATTGTCCTAGTGTGTTAATGGTAAATGTCTTTTTATCACTGATGAGAATGAAGAATATTAGGTGATATTATTACTTTGTGTGTGACCCATTCAGCAATGATTATCTAGTGCCCTCAGTGCTAGAGACACCTCAATGAACAAGATGGGCAGAAATCCCAGTTCTCAAGGAGCTTACATTTTAGAGGACAGAGACACTTTATATATATATATATATATGATGTCAGGTGACAGTAAGTGCTAAGATGAGGGGTCAGGGGACAAGAAAGGAGGATAGACAATCCAGGAGACTTTATATGTAGTTAATTCTTAGAACTTCTTAACTAATGTATGGGATTTTTTTCCTATGTCTATTTCTAGTTAACAGCTTGATACTGGGAAATGCATTCATTTTATCAATTTGACTACCAATAAAATAGAATATGGGTTACATAGTATTTCTAGGTTCTTCAGAGTATTAGAAAAGAATTAAGAATGGTGCCCTTGAGCACTTCGACAGTGTTCCCCAAGGGGATAACAGAATACTTTAATACTGGGTAGTATACTTGGTCAGACAGTAGTCATTGCAGGCAACTGGGTTTAGACATCTACTTACCGTCACCTCTATTTAACCTACTCAGTTTGTCCTCATTAGGGCTCTTCACTTAGAACACCATTATAGCAATCATATACTGTATTTTTAGCATCTTATATAAATTCCCCCACAAATGCCTGTTATATAACCAGCTCCCCTCCCCCCCAGGCTCTCCTCCAGCCTCTCACAGATTTATATAAGGGGCGAGGAGGGGCGTATGGGGGGATCCCTATCCAGTGACTGCAAATGTTCATGTCCCAGAGATGGTTCTCCCTCCTCTGGACAGGGCTGGGCGTGCACCACCCAAGTGTGCTTCTGATCCCTCTTCTCAGCAGCCTTCACCTTCTGCTGTTTTATTTTCATCAGGTGTCACATTGCTGTGTTCCTGTGTCTGGGAGACTCTCTGCCTCCTCTCACTGTGTTCAAACCAACCCCTAGGACTCAGCTCCAGAGGCAGAAGGCACCTGAAAGAGAGTTCCACTTCTAGCATTTTTCAGATGGCAAACGAGGCTCAGCAAGGCCAGGGGATTTCCTCCCGGATATAGAGGCATAGACGCGGTCAAGACCAGGTCTCTGGATTCCCTTTCTAGTATGACTTCTATTAAAGCAGCAGCTTCTCAGGTCTAAGAGTCCTCGTGTATGTAAAACGAGGGGTATGCAAGGTGGCTGTAAAGTCCCTTCCATCTGTGCCTTATGTACTGATACGCTATTATTGGGTATGTACTGATTGTTTCATTTTAGAATTCACTGTTCTCAACGCATTGACTAGAATGTTACCAACTGAAATGAATCAGGAAGAGGACATAATTTTGCTTGGCTCTTCTAAGCTTAAATTCAATTTCTGTTTTTTTAATGGTAAGAATGTGAGGAAACAAATGGTAAATTCACCCACAGTAAAAAAAAAAGAAAAAGAAAAAAAGGAGTTCAAATACACACCTTCAGGTGACTTGTGCACAGGAAAAGCACTATGTTACGTGATTCTTAAATAGTTTAACTATACCAGGAAAAGTCTCCTTCTGGTGCAGTGGGGCGGGGGAAGGCAGGGATACGCAGGGAATGATGGTGATAAGCATTTTCCAAATTAGGAAATAGATATGCTTTTCTTCTTACTCTCTTACATAACTGATCTATTTTAGAAGACAACACAAAAAAACTGAAATGAAATACAAATCTCATGATTTTACTACTTTGTTAGCAAAGACAGAAGTAACGCTGGAAGAGAAAGAGAGGAGAGTTTCACCCCATCCTATTCCTCTTGGCCCGGAGGATTTTTTTTTTTTTTTTTTCCACAAGATTCCCTCTCCTCCATGGCAGCCTGCTGGGTGAGTCAGAGACCAAAGTCCAAATTTTAGAAAATGAATGAAGAAAGATACTAATTTTCTCTCCTCTGAATTTAAAATGCAGTCGCATCAAAGTACATATCCTCTTTTGGTGGCATAGCATGACAGACAAGTGACCAGTCTTAGAGTCAGTGATCGTTTTGCCCCAGACTTCCTGATTCAGAGGGAAATTGTGCTGCACACAAAGGCCACAGAGGCAGTACAACCTCTTACATAAATAAGTTACATAAATGAGAACCAGTTACGTAAATGTATAAACGAGCAAATGGGAATTATAACCATTCACAAATGCCAAGGAGAACACGGCAAGATTCCTCCTACAGTCCCATTTTTCCCCCTTCACATTATCATAATTGTACTATTTTATTTCACACCAGAATCAGATATGGCTATTTGTCACATTTATTGGGGAAAGAAATTCCAAAGGACAAATGATGCTTCATATTATTTTCTGAACCATATATTTTACTTTTGGGGGAAGTTCCCTAATAAAACCTGATTTGAACTATACTTGATAAGAAACATAAGCATGTTTATCAACTTATACTTTTTTTGGGTAATCATGAACACATGTATTCATTACTATTGTACATTTTGCAAGCGGCTCTTAGGATAGGAATACATCACAAAAGTAAATGTCCATGGGCATATGGATATTTGTTTTACTACTTATGGTTTCAAGTTTCAGATGAGTATGTGGGCATCTGACTAATGTCATTCTTCTGTTTATGGAGGGAAGGCAGTCATTCAGGGGTCTAGAATTAGATTCAAGGTTGTGCTTGTGACTCAATCCGAATACACCACACTTCAGATGATTAGGAGTTGCTCCTTGGGTCTCAGCTGGCAATCTGTGTCAGGTTCAATGTGGATGTTGTCGTGGGGGCAGTGTATCTACGTCTCTGAAGTCGTGAGATTTGCTAATTATGTAGTAGAAACACATGTAACTCAAAGCAGTTTTGAGCCTAACTGCCTGTTCTCTGTAAAGAGGGATGTTGATTAAACGTTAGCCAGTTTCAGATATAGCATGCTCAGGTTGAGTCCCTTTAGCTCCGTTTTGAAAATCTCATGTGAAATATTTTTATCTAAGATCTAATAATAGTGGAATGCGAGTAAAGTGATCTTAAAACGTTTGTATATTATTAGCTGTGTGATTTTGGGCAAATAACTTTCCCTCTCTGGGCCATTGTTTCTAACCATTTGAAAAAGGACAGCATTAACAATCTAGTACCTTATAATCAAGTCTATAAATATTTTCAACGGAGAGCTTTAAACCCGCTACCACCAAGTTTAAAGGAAATATAACCCATTATACAAAAACCAGATCATTTTCCTTCTCTTCTGTGGGCAAAACTGCAGACCTTGCTTGGGTTGCAGTGATATGACTTTCCTGTGAAAAACATTCACCTGGTGTTTTCTCTTTTAAAATGCCAAATATAGGCCTTAGCCAGCTGTTGGGCAGTAAATGAGATGTGGAGAGGAACCTGTGGGCCTCCTCCCTCGAGATGGTGGGGGGGGCGGGGTTAAACCAGAAAAGCAGCAGTAATTTGGCACCAGGGAAAACTTACACTCTGGAGGGAGTCGCGTCAGGCAGGTGAGTAGAGTTATTTTGTTCCTAAAGTTGACCTACTCTAGACTTGGGGAGTCACAAAGTCATCAGACTTACTTTGCGCGTTCCTAAGCCCTCTGCCTCTACGTGTCCATCTGTAACTTGGGCATAAACTAGAGAAAACGCAGATGAGCACCTACACTACACCGGGAGGCTCCCAGGGGCCAGGAAGAGGGGGCGGGTCCCCACTCAGGTGGGCGTTTATGTCCGGGAAGGGTGGGCAGTTTGGGCCTCAGTCCCGCGAAGCCTGCTGCCCGGCAGGAGAGCACCCACGAAGCAGGGATTAGGGGAGAGTCCGCGGCAGGTGCGGGGTTGTCCGGCGGAGAAACCAGTGGGGCGAGGGAGGTCTGGGCTCCTTCGGGCTTTGTTCGGTTACAAGCCAGGCCCTTCTTCCGGAGAAGCCAATTAGATCCCCGCTGGGAGATCATCTGACCTCGCGTCTCCCGCCAGGAGGGGCTTCGGGAGGGGCTGGACAGGCGGTAGGCTCCTCGGGGACCCGGTCGCGGGGCGGGGGTTGCGGGGGGAGAGTGCGGGGGAGTCCCGGGCGCCTCCGCGCAGCCCGGTCCCGCCCCGCCCGCGCCCGCCAGGCCCCGCCCCCGGGGCTTCCCGGGCGCGCGCCGCCCCGCTGTGTCCGCGCGCCACGCCCCCCTGCTCGCGGGCCGCGTGCGGAGCCGCGCGCCCCGGAGGCTCCGGGACCGTGGCGGCGGCGGCGGAGGAGCAACCCTTTGCGGGCCATGTCTTCTCCGGTCGTAGCGAGGAGCTCCCAGGGAGAGAGCCAGGAGGCGGATCCCCGGCCGCGGAGCCGGGGCCGGTTCTGGGAAGTGGGCGGCGGCGGCGACCGGCTGGAGCGCGCGGCCGCGGAGTCGGAGCGCTGGGAGCTGCTGCTCCGCCGGGGCGAGCTGCTGGCGCTGGGCGGCCACCTGAAGGGAGCGCTGGAGGCGTACGCGGCGGCGCTGCGCCGCGGGGCCCCGGTCAGGCCCGAGTGCCTCGGTACCCTGGTGGACTGCCTGGTGTTCAACTACCGGCTCCGCCACGGGCTGGGCTGGAGCGCGACCCCGGCGGAGGGCGCCCACCCCGGCGCCGGCGGGCTGCTCAGCTGCCTGGGCTGCCGGGGCTTCCTGAGCGAGCCGGTGACCGTGGCCTGTGGCCACAGCTACTGCCGCCGCTGCCTGCGGAGAGAGGTCCGCGCCCGCTGCCGCCTCTGCCGGGACCGGCTGCCGCCCGCCGCGGCCGCTGATGCTGAGGGGACCTCCCCGCGGCCGCCGCCTCTGGCCGCCGCCATCGCTGCCTCGGGCTTCAGGACCAGCGTCGTTCTCAACCACCTGGCCGAAAAGTGGTTCCCGGGCGAGCGGGAGAGAGCCCGGGCGGCCGGGCGTCTCGGGGAGCTGCTGCACCAGGGGCGCTACCGGGAGGCCCTGGCCGCCGCCTGCGAGGAGCTGCGAACAGGTGACCGCGCGGGCCCCGCGACCCCACCCTCTTTTCCCCGACGGGCGGGCGGCCACGAACTCGTCTACGCCCCCGGGAGGCTTCCCGAGGCCGGCTGCCGCTCGCGGGTCGGCTCTCGGGGTCCTGGAGGGTGTGGGAGGGGGCGGCGCCCCAGGGTGCTTCGGTCACAGTGGGGATCGCCCTCGAGCCGACTGTGACGCGGCGCGGGGTTCCCTCCGCTGCGGCCTGGCGCTGTGGCGGGCGCGCCCGGAGCGGAGCGGCGCGGCGCGGGTGGCCGGGCGAGGCCGCCCGAGCGCGGGATGGGGAGGGAGTTGGGCGAGCCTGAGCGGCTGTTCTCTTCCTGCCGCGCTCTTTCCGGTAATTGGCCGCTCGGGCCGGGCCGGGTCCGCCACGGGGAGACGGCAGCCGGGGCGGGGAGAGGATCCCCAGACGAGGCTGCGTGTGCAACGTATACCTTGGTCTCCCACAAAAGTCACCGGGGCAATTGGAAACCGCTGGAGGCAGAATTGCATAAGCGGGGGGCGGGGGGCGTTGTGTAACGTGTGACGTCCGGTGGGCGTGGCAGGAGCTCGGCGCCCGCACCCCGCACCCGGAGGCCCCGTGGGCCGCCGGGCTGCGGAGGTGCTCCGGGTTGTTCCAGTCTTAGCTGAAAACGCCTGCCGCCCTGGTTCCTCTTGATGATTTCCCCGTGTGTGTGTCAGGGCGTGCTTATTTCAGAAGCACACGTGTGCTTACTTTCGAAAACACCTAGTTCACGGTAAAGATAAAGAGTCAGCCTCTGATCGAGTTCGTTGCCACGCTTGTTTCCCTTTCCACTCTTGATCAAGCTGTGGGGAAAAGGCCTTGAAGATCTTTTGTCTGTTTCTTCGCCTCCAAGAAGCAGTTTCGGCCTCCTAACTTAGGCTAGCACTTTTCTTTTTGGGCTGTGGAAAGGGACATTGCCGGAGTTAGTTCGCTGTGTAAAATTAAGAGTTGTTCTTTAATTCGGTGGTTTTCTACCAGGGGGATTTTACTGCCCGCCCCCCAGCCCCAGGGGACATTATCTGGGGCAATATCTAGGGAGATTTTTGGTTGCCACCCCATGTGGGAGTGGTGCTGGTACATCTAGTGGGTAGAGGCCGGGGATGCTGCTCAACATCCGGCGATGCACGGGACAATCTCCCACACAAAGATCAGGCCCCAAATGTCAATTTTGTCACTGTTAAGCCTTGTGTTAAGTAAGCATATTTCAAGACTAAGGTCTATACAGGCATGGAATAACACTTGGGGAAATAATCCCCAAGAAAACAGACTTCCAGAATATAAACTGATGCTAAGTATGAGGTGCATTTATAAACTGTAACTGAAAGTATCTTGTTGTAGGTCTTTTACACTAAGTGCCCAGTCACTTTGAGCTAGTTAACTGTGTTGAGCTGTTTAATACCTTTAGAGTTCAGAGCACAAACTTGGCATATTTTCAGTATCTTTATGGGGAGTAGCAGTTATAAAATAGAATGATAGATCCAAAACAAAAGAGAACTATTTGGAATGCAAAATTCCAATACAGCTCAGCCTCTCTGAGTGAATAGAGTATGAATGGTGAAGTACAGACCATCTAGGACATGGTCCTTCTTTTTTTTTTTTTTTTTTTAATTTATTTATTTTTGGCTGCACTGGGTCTTTGTTGCTGCGCGCGGGCTTTCTCTAGTTGCGGCGAGCGGCGGCCACTCCTCGCTGCGGTGCGCGGGCTTCTCACTGCGGTGGCTTCTCTTGTTGCGGAGCACCAGCTCTAGGCGCGCGGGCTTCAGTAGTTGTGGCACGTGGGCTCAGTAGTTGTGGCTCGCGGGCTCTAGAGCGCAGGCTCAGTAGTTGTGGTACACGGGTTTGGTTGCTCCGCGGCATGTGGGATCTTCCCGGACCAGGGCTCAAACCCGTGTCCCCTGCATTGGCAGGTGGATTCTTAACCACTGCGCCACCAAGGAAGCCTGGTCCTCATTTTTTAAATGAAGCAGAAGCTGCAGCAGTGAAATGACTTGTCCACAGTCACACACAGCCAGCGATTGTGGAGGCAACACCATGTCCTCCATTCCTCCTAAATGTTGGACCAGGGTTCATCCTACCGGTATAACTCATCCAATGAAAATGTTTAACATAAATTTCCAAGGAATTTTTTTGTCACTAGTGTAAAATAAAGGATGAAACTTACTGACAGCCCTGTTCAGTATTTACTCCCACTGATTTAGTGGTTTGACCTCTTAAATTAGGCATTTCGTAAGAATTCAGGTCCTAATCCATGGAAGAACATGGAGTACATTTACTAATTAAGATTTAGCTTAATGTTCTATGACCAATAATCTTTTAATTAAAGAAGATTTGGGGCCTGGGGTTGAGGATATTATTTTTAACAGAAAAAGAATGCAAGATCTATTCTTTCTCCTTTTTTCAGTTTGCATAGCCTGCATGTGGGAATTCTGTCCACTCAGCTGCTTAATTCTACTTTTGCAGGACTAGAACCCAAGTCTCCTGACTTTCACCTCATCAGTCTGTTTTCCCCTCATTTTTAGGTCTTTCAAAAATCATTAATTCCATAATCAAAAATGTGTCTGAATGGTACTAATGAGGATAACTTTTTTCATCCTTTGAATTTTTAGTGCAAAGTAGGAGGGAAAAAATCTTAGAGCTAACAAATTATAGTTGGTAAAGTACAGATATTATGTGTTTAACAGTTTATGGGCATAAATAAAAAAGGTTTAGTAGAGTTATAAATGTATTTGTAGAGTTAAGCTTTAAATTTTTGAGAGCCAGGCATTTGAAATGTATTTATATAATTATACAGCTGTAGTTACTTAAGATACTTTCATTATTGTTAACAATGGAAAAAGACCTTCACTATAATTTCTTCATATAATTCTTACAATGAAACAAATACTATTAACTAGAAAAAATAATCTAGTCTACAGTTAGCCCACACACATCCAAATTTAATCCCTGTCAACAAGAAAGGAAAGTTAGAAAACCTTTGCCAAAATCAGAACGTTCCCATTGAGATTACATAAGTTTCTGTTGAACAGAAATATATTTAGATAACATTTAATCCATTGATCTTTTGGTATTAACTCTCAGATGTTTCATAACTTTGTCTTTTTAGTATTCAAGGATATTATGTAAGTCTTTTCTGCATTGAACCTTTATACTTAAGAGTCTTTTGAAATAATGCAACTTTGCTGTGCTCTCTTTTATTTTTTTTCAATAAAGATTTTTTCCCTTTTTGTTTTTATTATTTTATTTTTGGCTGTGTTGGGTCTTCGTTGCTGCGCGCAGGCTTTCTCTAGTTGTGGCAAACAGAGGCTAACTCTTCACTGCGGTGCGCCGGCTTCTCATTGCAGTGGCTTCTCTTGCGAAGCATTGGCTCTAGGCGTGTGGGCTTCAGTAGTTGTGGGCTTCAGTGGTTGTGGCACACGGGCTTAGTTGCTCCACGGCATGTGGGATCTTCCCGGACCAGGGATCAAACCCGTGTCCCCTGCATTGGCAGGTGGATTCTTAACCACTGTGCCACCAGGGAAGTCCCTCTTCCTTTTATTTTTAATGAATTTTTACACTGACTTGCCATTCTCCCCCCCAAAAGAACACCAACAGAACAGTATAATTTACAGTTTGAACTGGTTAAAAAAAAATAAAAGTCGTAAGGAGGAGAATATTTTATTTGAAATACTTGGAGAAGGAAAGTTTTGTTTTGAATATTAATTATGTAGTCCTTGACTATTACCAAGTATTTTTAAATTCTTTGTCATTTCATTGTCATAAAGAATCCTGTGGAGTACCATTATCCTCAGAGGGAAATTGAGACACATAGGGTTGGAGAATGCAGTACAGCCTAGTAGTTAGAGCTGTGCATGCTGGTGTCTGATGACCTGGGTTTGAATCACAGCTCGGCATCCACCTGCTCTCTGGCCTTGGGCCTGTGTCTGACCTCCCTGTTTTGCTTTCCTTATCTGAAAAGTGAAAATAGTGTCTACCTCATAGAAAGATAGCAACCATAACAACAGCCTAGGGCTGTTGTGAGAATTAAGAGTCAAAACAGGTGAAGTGCTTTGAATGGTGCCTGATGGATAAATACTCAGTAAAAATTAAAATATTTTTAAAATGTAAAATTTGTGCTCCAGCAAGAAGGTGATTTAACTAAAATTGAAATCTAAATCTTATAATGTCAAGTCCTGCTCTTTTCTCTCTACCACATTAATATTACCAGAGTGAGGGTTAAATCCTGATTCTCGCCTGCATATGTTAATTAGTAGTAACATTTTAGCATACATCAATAAAATATAGACATTGCAAGGCTTTCGTTATAAAAAGGTAAGTCAAATTATAGGTAGATACTGAATACATTTAAAGAAAATGTAAAGGGTTTTTAATATCTTAGTCAACTAGGTTAACATGAAGATATTTGAATTTAATTCATCAGTAAACTTATATATGCCCTAACTTATTCTGCAAAGTACCTGAAACAGTAAACATTGACATTTATATGGTGCTTTATACTTCACTGAGTATTTTCACTTCCATTATCTTAACTGATTCTTACAAAAGATCATGTGAGATAGGAGAGCATGTATTAGTACCCCTAATTCACAGATTAAAGAGCTCCAAGAATTTTAAGTGACTTTTTTTAAGGCAAATAAGTAACCAAATTAGAACTGAAGAAAAGAGCTCCAAGAATTTTAAGTGACTTTTTAAAGGCAAGCAAGCAACTGAATTGCAACTGAAAGCAGAAATTGGGCATGTGAATATTGCTTCTAAGACTGAAGTTGATTTTAAAAGTTAGCATATAAAACATAAATCTTAGGTGTTCTTGCTATTAATTTAACAAGTATTTATTCAGTGCTTACTGCATACTAGGCATTGTTTTAGATGCTGGAAATACAGAGGTGAGCAAAATCAAGTCCCTGTCCTTATAAAGTTTGTATTTCTTGTTTCTTTTAAAATTGCAGCAAATTGGTATTTACAGTATTGAAAATCACCAGAAAAGGGGCTTATTGCTTAACTGATTTCTAACAAACTGAGCCTATATCCAGTATATCTGTGATTCATCTTTCCTTTAATTCAGAAGTCACTTGAAGGATTTTTGCAGTGCCTCAGGGTAACTATAAAGATCAGTTATAACAGCTTATTCTTATTGTTACAGTTGAAAAGGGGGTATATAAATAACTCTTAAGTGCTGTGTTTTAAATAATTTCCATGTTTTTACTTTTTTTAATTCATCAAATGATGAAAGATTTATCAAAACTCAGTTATCATAGATTTCTCATTATTTTTATATTAACCTTTGGTTTATTCAGAATTGTTTTTCTATTTAGTGGAATATTTCTAAGAGGCTTAGATATATTCAAGTGTAATTTTTAACAAATTTGTATAGTATTCTGCCTCTTACATTGTAAAGATACTTTTCAAAATTGTTATGTTTAACTGTAGAAGGTGAATGACTTAAGAGAACTCTAAAATGCAAGGCAGAAGTTTCTGTTCAGTTTTTTTCTCTTTCTTTGGTAGGATAAGATCATCATTTTCTTTTTTCTTTTTTGCTTCCCCTCCTTTTGTCCAACCTGCGTTACTGATCCCTAAAGATATTTCTCATCCAGCTAAGGTTTATTTGGGTAAAAGAGATAGAAAATACTTTTCTAATACCTTGTATCAAGAGCTAATCTCATTTCTTTATCCATCGACTTGTTTTGAAATGTTTTGTAATATTGACAGTAACTTATTTATTGAACACTCTTGTGCCAGGCACTATGTTAGCCGTTAACATGCACTATCTTATTTAGTCCACAAAACAGTCAAGATGTAGGTATCGCCAGCATTTTATAGGTGAGGAGACTGAGGTTCAGAGAGTTAGGTAAACTGTCCAAAGTGGATCTGGAGCCAGATCTTCTGAATCCAATGGTTATGATTTTAATTAGTATGCCAGACTACTATTCCTGGACTTTATTAATCAATCACTAACAACTTGTCAATTGGCAGCTCTTAGTTTAACTGTGATAACCAAGTTCTACCGTACTGAACGTGACAAAGAAATAGAAGCAAAGAAATTTGGTATTTCAGTTAGCCATTGGAATTCCTGAAACAGCTCAACATATAAATATCTAAGAAAAAAGACACTCGAGAGGAATACTTACACATGAACAATCCAAATAGCCAATAAATAGTTTTAAAGGTCAAACTCACTGAAAAAATGCACATTAAAATAATGGTGCTGGGTGGCATGGACATATATACACTACCAAACGTAAAATAGATAGCTAGTGGGAAGCAGCCCCTTAGCACAGGGAGATCAGCTCGGTGCTTTGTGACCACCTGGAGGGGTGGGATGGGGGGAGGGAGGGAGATGCAAGAGGGAAGAGATATGGGAACATATGTATAACTGATTCACTTTGTTATAAAGCAGAAACTAACACACCATTGTAAAGCAATTATACTCCAAATAAAGATGCTAAAAAAAATAATGATGCTATTTTCATTTGTGTTTTCCTAGGAAACAAATACACAGCTTCTGGGCGTGTAAAATAAAGTTTTATAAAAGAAGGGTGAGCAGAATGTATTGAGGACTGTATATCTATATAACTTTCTACACAGTCACTCAACTTTATAGAAAATAAGGAAATAAACTGATATGTAAAAGCTTATAGATATATGTTCATTGCAGTATAGCAAAGAACTATATAGTAATGAATTTTTATATTAGCAAAAATTAGAAGTAATAGGGAATTTTTAAATAGATGGTATACATAGTGGAATAGTTTGCAACCATTAAAAATCTTGTGGATATAATTACATTGACAGAAAAAGCAGATTATACACGGTATATATGGTATATTTTATAAAACTGTACATTAAAAATGTAATCTACACAAACAAAAAGTACAGGTTATATGCCAATACTGGTTATTTCTCAATTCATGAGAGCATGAATTGAGGAACTTTAGGGGACAGATTTTAATGAATTTCTTTGTGGTGCGAAAAGGATTTTTAATTCTTAATTTTCTGTATTTTTCAAAGTTTAAATATTTTATAACTTCTGTTATTCAAAACAAGTTTCTTGAAGATGAAATAAATGCTGTGTACACTCCTATTACTACCCATCACGTACTGGAAAACAGATGAGGAGTCAGCACTCTGGAGAACTCTCCCTCCACAGCCCATGTGGGGCCTTGGACAACTTAAAACTAGTTTCCTCATTGTAGCAGAATTTTATTTCAGTCTTTTTATTTGCCTAATGACTCACAATATTACTGGCTTGAAGAGAAGAGAAAATGAGGGCATGAATTGAGGAGCTCAAGGGGACAGATTTTAATGAATTTCCCCTGGTTCAGCAAACATTTATCAAAGGATACAGAGACAGTAAATAATGGAGGGAGCTCAAAAACAGATTTTTAAAATTAAATAAATGCTGCTCAGAAACAGTAAAGGAACACAATCGTAATAGCAAACACTTAAAATAGTGCTTAAAATATACCAAGCCCTGTTCTAAGTACTTTGCACACATTAACTCTGTCTCCCTCCCTCTCTCCCCCTCCCCCTCCATCCCTCCCCCTCCCCTCCCCCCCCC